>NW_015555703.1:1979566-1988706 GCF_001515605.1 Sinocyclocheilus anshuiensis
TATGTGGAAAATAATGTTTTTTTTAACCTTAAACCGCATAAACACATTTCATTACACCAAATACACAAAATAATGTTCTTTTTAGCAACGTCATATGGCCCCTTTAAATTACAATTTACAAAGTAAAGTAAATTACAATTATTATACAGGGTATAATGTAAAAACTATGACATTTTACTTAGACGAGACAGCAGTAGCAGCAGCAGATCTGGTGTTTTATCATGTAAAATAGTTCATACTAACCCAGAGATGCAAGCGTCTGGTATATAGTTGTTTATAATAGTCCACATCTTGTATATCTGTGTTTTGTAGGAAACCTCACCCAGATTTTTTATTTAATAAGATTAGTTTATTAGTGTAAGGCAACATGTCTTCTGCTGGCAGACCATTAAAATAATTGGAGAAGGCGTCTAGATGATCTATGTTATAAATATTTTTGGTGATCACATCTGACTGCTACTTCAAACATTGCCGTGAAACCCAACACGTCATCATGCTTCTCTGGCTGCCGATGCTGCACTTGACTCTGTAATTGCTGCTTGCAGCTGTATCTATTATTGTTTTTGTGCCTAGCCAGTAAAGTTTAAACCAGCGTTTCCCAAACCTTTCGTCCACATTTTGGATGTCTGTCAGAAATTGCACACTTAAAAGTGGTACCTACTGAGAATATACGATTACTTTGAGAACATTAAAAAGTAAGTTCTATGTAGTACATTCGTCATGTTGTCATGGTCACGTGACATCATAATAATATATATTTTGGGGTAACACTGGTTTAAATCCCTTATTTCGTCTAGCTCTCTAACAACATGTCCCAAAATAATTACAATCCACTAGCGACTACCTCCGTATGTGCTATGTGGCTGTGGCAGCTGAACATTTTCCCTATTTTCTCTGCTCGCCTTGAGCAAAAATGAATTCCTGTTGTCTTTGAAACTTTTATCCTACATTCACGGCAGATAGATGAAGGCGCCATTCTGTGATGACGCTTTGGAAACAAAACCGAAAGTACAAAGTCATCTTCAAAGCAAATGCCGCCACTTTGATGCAAACGTACTGCCGCTCTGATCCAAAAAATACAGTGTGAACAGAATCCAGCAGGCAGGGCAATAGTAATCAAAATGGCTTTTGATTTTTCATAAAAAAAAGGCCAAACTCACTGTCATTGCTGTCTTTTAACAGGTTATCTCCATTCTCATCATCATCCTCCTCTCCTGTTTTTATCTCCTCAGAAGGAAGGTCCTTCTGTTTGAAGAGAAACAAAGATAAAGTTAAGTTTTCGGATTTTAAACTATTGCTTAAAATATTGAACATTTGAGTAAAATAGTGAGCAGAATATTTGAGTGAATTCTGTCATTTAAATTAAATTATATTTACACCATCCTCCACTAATGTTGCCACCCTTGGTAAATATGAGCAAAATGGATTATGAAAAACTGTTGTGTTGTTTCTCCTCCATTCAGAATGTTAAAAAAAACTAACCTTTAAAATAAAATTACACAAAAACTTTACTGGCATCTATGGTTCCATGAAGAACCTTTGACATCCATGGAACTTTTCCATTACACAAAAAGTACTTTACAGTGGGAAAGGCTTCTTTAGATTATTAAAAGGAAAAAAAATAGCTCTTTTAAGAACTGAATCCAAAATGGTTCTACTGCATCGCTGCAAAAAAAAAAAAAGCTTGCTTTTTTTTTTTTTTAAGAGTGTGGTGAGGGGTGCCAATAATTGTGGAATGCATAGATAAAAATAAAAAAACTAATATGCTTCAGTTATTTTAATAATTCGATTTTTGTGAATATTTTTAATGGAAGACCAAAAGATTTTTTCCATGGCCTGTTTTGCTCATATTTACCAAGGCTGCCAATATCTGTTGATGGCACTGTATACGCTGCTATTATATCAGCCACAGAAAAGCCTGAATGTTATCTACAGTACATTCTAGAAAACTCTCTAGTGGTTGATAATGTGGATGTCCACTCACAGGAAGCTCTTTGGCCAGTTTGATGACCATGTTTTCCAGATAGTCTGCCAGACTCTTGAACTGCTGGTTGGTGGGCTGGAAGAAGTGAGGACTCCTTCTGGAGAGCAATCGCAAGGCTCGCCAGCCGTAGTTTGAGTTATGCACAACTCTGAGGAATGACGACAAAGAATTCATTTATTCTGATCTATTGTGATGCATAGTTTGATCATTTAGGAGACTGAATTAGTAAATCTCTGTACTTGTACTCATCCTCCACCATGTTAGTCGGATCTGCCTGCTCGATAGCTTCTACAAAAAATTCCTCCAGTGATGGCATGAACTCCCTTTAATCGAAACATGTATTAATGCAACATTTCTTGCATAAAGCATCTGTGAGCAAGCATTTGCCAAACACAAACCTGCTATCTGACTTGCAGGCCTCCATGTTATCAGGGTTTAGATTCCAGAGCCTCGTGAGTTCCTCACTGTTGATGGTCAAGAACAGCAGAAATGCAAGATAAGATCTGAATCGAAGACTTAACCTCTGTTACACAGCAATCAATTACTATCTTACTTTCCCATGAGGATTTTGCGATCTGGGCCCTTCCCCAAAAAGTCCTCTGGTGCTTGTCTCTTTCTGCTGGGACGGACGGGTTTGGTCTCTGCTGGCCTGAGAGAAACACAACTCTATTCACATTTCCATTCAGAACTAAAAAATAAAGAGCAGAGACCACACCTGCAAACGAAAGAAGTCAATAGAACGACGAGTGAAAATGTTAGCAATCAATTTAGACACAATTTGCTGATTTTTCAGAGTGAAATCTTTTTCTGTTTATAAGGTTATGGATACTTAAGTAAAGTGACGCCCACTTTTATCATGCCATCATGTCATTAAAGTGACATTTTTACAGATTTTGGGACCCCAGCACATTTCTTCACTGGTGTGGTTCTGATCCGGCAAATGACCTTTTGACCTTTTCTTAAAAAGATGTTATTTGCGGGCTCATACAGATTTTTTTAAGAGTGAAATTCAAGCATGCTTCCAGCACTTCCAAGCTTTTCATGTTTATTATAAACTATAATCATTCTTAAAGTCAGTATATATAATTGGCTGCTAGTTGCAATGTTTTGTCTATTTAAGAGTTCATTCAATCATCAAATAAATAAGCCAGGATTCCAAGCCAATACTTAGAAAATACAGTGATTGAAATCTCAATGTTCAATGAATCTGATATAAATTACAAGCAAATACCACTTGAAAGCGATTTGTTCCAATAGCAAAAAACTTACGGTAGTCAGAAAACAGAAAAGTTAAATTTACAGTCATTTCCTCAGCAGCTCTATTAGAAACCACTTTGAAGCGCTGTCGACTATTTTTGTACTTAAATACATTTTGATTCTAAACTTAATCATTTCAAGTTTGAAATGTTTGCACAATATATGAATCTAATTTTTAAACATTTACATATACATTAAGCATATGTAATATATGCATATATTAAGCATATGTCATATCTGAATTGTTTAAAATCTCATTAGCACCATAATCTAAAGCACGACAGATTTCAGAATGTTTGGGTAAGTATATCCGTTTATATATTTATATGTCCAATCTTCTTCAAATTGTGCATGCTTCTTCAGAGTCAGTTCATTACATCTATATTACAAAGCACTTTAATGCCAATTTATGTAAATATTGATAAACTGATCTAGGGCTGCACGATAAATCGAAATGGAATCGAGATCGCGATTCGACAGAAGCTGCGATTGTCATGCGTATCTTTCAGTGAAGCACGGTGCTGTGATCAGCAGTAAATCTCCATCCAAAGGCCAGAGGGCGCTCTTGCGCTGAAACTCGAAATACGCCTCGCAGAAGAAACCCAGAAAATGCCTATCGCTGCAGCTGAATAAACAGAAGATTCAACTGCTTTCATTGATTCAACGTGACTAATAAACACACGACTACTGCAATATACGGTTTATCTGAGTTCTTATTATAAAAATTTTCATTAAAATAAAGTATATTTATAATGCAATGTCTTTATCACTGCTTAAATACTATGAAATATGTTGCGTGCCTTCTTCTGTGTAAGAAGCCACATCATCTCACAGAAGGATTTATTTCAAACACTCGACTGATGTTATGAAGTGAGTTTGGAGTAAAAATATGTTATTAAATGTGGTATTTTCACATGCTTTCAGATGGAGCAGCATTTACTTCACAGAGCCGTAGTTCACTGAGAAGCTACGCAAACAGCTGTCACTATCGCGAACGATTTCTTCGATTTCATAATTGCGCGATAAAATCGTCTGCGATTTTTTTGCGTAACTTGTCAGTGAACTACGGCTCTGTGTAGTAAATGCTGCTCCATCTGAAAGCACGTGATGATGATTTCTGATCTTGTGCGGTTTTATTTATGTAATACCTTTCTTTCACAAAGCTTGGACAGCCTTCATTTTTCCAAGAGTTCCAGTTTTCCTCTGTGTTCAGGATGTGCTGTTGAAGATATAATGAATACATTAAAATGAAATGATAAAGCTTTTGGAGCACTAGGCTGCAATTTCTATACGTGTTCAACTAAAATCCATACACCTATATGTGCGTATACTTTGCAGATACTACTTACCTCAACCATAGACGCAAACTTGTCACCATCTGGAGGGGTTTCTTTCAGTAACTTAAATGAAAAGTAGGAGTACAGTAATAAATGAATATGTAGCACACACCTCCAATCAGTGATTCTTAAGTTTAAAACAAACCTGATAGACTAGTTTGGTTGTGTCCTCAATCCACAAAGACTGATCGTCATTCAAAGCACAGCTGGAACTGCAAAGGTTAGAGAGAAATTGCAGTAAAAAACAAAATTATAAACAAAAAGCATGGCAAACTGTACATTACTGTTATCCTTACAGCTTGGAAAGTCTGCATTATGACTAAAATGATGCTAAACATGCTTGCTGTTTCCCCTGACCTCTTGAACTTGACCTGGCCCTTGAGATACTGGAAGAGGATGAGATACTGAAGCAGAATGTGTCGTCTGAAGTTGCTGTCACTCAGCTGAAGGTCCATCAACTTCAGAAAGAGGGCAAATTTGCTTTGTGTTACCAGGCCAACAATGACAGAAGTGTACTTATAACAGCAAGGCTTTCTTATTGAACATTTGATTAATAAAGACTGGAAGAACCAACTTTCTCACTGGTGAGGAACTTGGCAAAGTAGACGTGGTCTCCAGCAGCAGTCCTCATCTCCTCCAGCTTTCTCTTTGAGGCCTGCATGTCATCCAGTTTGTAGCTCTTGAAGACAGCTAGTGTCTCATCTGAATACTGCACAGAGAGCACAATTTAGGGGATACAGGTGGACCATAAATGTCAACTGTTTCTAGTCAGTTCTTCTCTAGTTCACACAGGTGGACTATCAGAGTGACCACAGATATACTGTAGTCCATCACATGTAAACTATGGACAACCACAAAGTGTGCATATACTTTGTCTACATTTAAGACCAAACTTAGACTGTACTTAAAATGTAATTTTTTTATAGGAAGCTTGATCAAATACTTCTCAGCTCTATTGGTGGGGTGGTTATAATCAGGGATGTGCATAAGGTTTTCATGAGAGCACCTGGAGATTTAGTTTGGTGCTCACACTGCGCACAGTATGACCCATTAAATATAACTATTAAAATAATATAATAATAATAACACTAGTATTATTGCACTTCATTAAATAATAAAAATAAAGTGCAATAATACGATTATATTGTAAAATAAAAAGTATTAAATAAAAATTATATTATTTTATAGTACACTTAAATACAATGCTAATATTTACATTTTCAATTTCTTTTATTAGTTTTTTTACTTTCTTATTTTTTAAATGAATTTCCATCAGTCAAACCTAAAATCAGCAAGCTTTTATTTTGGCAGGTTGCTCTGAAACCGGCAGTGCATAGCCTAAATTTATGCTTTTAGTTCGAATGGAAATCTTATACAGTATTACATTTAGTCGATCTAAAACAGTGATTGTGCATTAACAGCTGTCAAGTATGCAAATGAGCGGTCTGAACATATTTACCCAGTGCATTTTTTATTTTGGTTGCGCATACTCATGCTATATCCTACTTATAAACTACCTGAGGTCTGGGTTGGTAACCAAGACGTTTTAAGTGCAAAACCTTCAAGGGTTGCTTCATGAACTATCACCCTTTTAACCTTAATAAATACATTTAACTTCAAATGAATCCAACATGACTGCCTTGGAGGAAGATTTTGGTTTGGATAAAACCATCAGATAACTGAATGAGCAAATACCTTAAGGAAAGTCATCCATGAGAACTTGTCGTAGCACTGTACAGGGTTTCTGAAATAGTCCTGCAGGGTCCAGAATTTTCTGTACAAGTTGTAGTCAATAGGAATGGTGCTACAAAACAAAAGCCCTCTGAATTAGACACTAATGAATAAGTGTTTAATAACAGACAAAATAGAGCAAAAGCAAGACACTGACTCGTAACTTAAGAGGATGTGAAAATACAAATATTGTTTACCAGGGAGCAGGTGCATCTTCATCGCCCATCTCTCCCTCCTCCACGTCCATCCCTTCCTCTTTAACCTCTGTGTGCTTGGGGGGAAAAAATTAAAACATGTCTGACATCTAATGTAGAATCTGCTGTAACTGTCTGCTTGCATGAACTTTCAAAAATGCACGACTAAGTAAATCAAACCCAACATCTGTCAGCATGACTTTACCTGCAGTCCAAGTGTGCTATCCTGCTCATTTTTATTGAACACTGTGATGTTATCAAGGTTGAATTGACTCTGTAAGTTCAGGCCTGTAATACAAGGGAAAAACATCAAGTCATAAAATACCCACTGAACAAAGAACCAAGAAATGTAACAAAGCATACCTGATTTTTCTGACAAAGGAAAGAGACGTGCTAAAAACAGCTGGATTCGTCCACAAAACACTGTATTCTGAGACTTCGAGAGTCTCCTGAGGAGGTCTGTAGGCAAACACAGTGGAGATGTTAGGCTTCTCAAACACATTCGCAATAAAGAATACTGCTGAAGAAGATATACCTGAATATGTGCGCATTAGCGCTGGGTGTCGAGACAGAATTCATGATTTGATTTAAATGTTTATATTTCAACAAACCATAGCAGAAACGCAATTATACCATTAAAAATTATTTAAAAAAATACATTTTTATTATAAAAACTGACAACTTAAACGTTCGTTTACAAGAAGAAGGGTCTGTTTTAAGATGTAGTATACATATTACATATTGTACCAATCCTTTAGAAAAAATAAATAATAATAAATAAAACTTAAACTTGAAACTCACCATTGCACATTCTTAACAAGTAATTTTTTCCAGCAGAGTAAAATGCATTCTGTAAAAAAAGAGCAAATAATAATACAGCTGCAAACAGCAATTAAGGGGTCAAGAATGCTAATGGGAAGAAAACTGACTGGCCATAGCTATACCAGTTTACAAAAAAAGTGACGACACTAATAAAATTTGGTAAGGATTTCGAAAACTGTCTTAGAGTTCGAAAATGTAGGTTTTAATGAAAACTTCAAACACTAAATATAGCATGATATTACATAGTTTCTAGACAATAATAACACCAAGTAACACCATTTTTTCAATATTTACAGCCAAAATATGTTATTTTGGTCATGCAATTCTATGTTTTTCGTTCAGCAACACTGCTAGAAATAGAAACAGAAACAAACAACTGTCAGATCTCATTAGCATAAACATATGGGAGAATTTGAGCTGTTGGTGGTGACCCCATATTTGCTACGGTATAAATGTCCTCTTAACTGTGTGCAAAATTTCATAATTTTCCATGCAAGCGGTTCTTTGGGTTGTCAGGAACGATTACACTCCTTTGGTCCTATATATTTATCCAATTCATATAACTTACAAAAACTAAGCACTACCAACTGCAAGTTCCAAACTTACAGATTTCCATGTAGAGACATTCTCTTCAACAAAGGAGAAGATTTTGTCGCACTGGTCCAGAGGGAGACAGTCGAGAACATCTCCCAGCAGAAGAAAAGGCGTGGTGGCAGAGCAGACGCCTTTATGAAAACAATACATCAATGCAAACAGATCGATGATCTGAAAATCTTTTGTTTTATTCTTTAATATTTATGTAAAACGCTGGTGCTGCACACATACCTTCAGTCACGACGTCTATACTGATGTAGATCAGAGAAAGGAAATCTTCAACGTTTGCTTTCTGCTTCACCTGCAAATCAAATCATCAATATACACAATGCAAGTATTCTGCAGTGAACATGATATTGAATGGAGCACAAAGGAGAAGCAGTGGACTCACGATCTGCTCTTCAAGAACGCCACGCAGGGCTTGATCAAGAGTGGCTTTCTTCTCAGTTTCACTGTAAAGAAACAAAAGAAATCACACAGAGCAATGGTGTAATGCAACAACTGAAGATGCTTTAAGCACATAAACATACAAATGAAAACAAAACCATGAAAGTCTTGATAAAGATCAATTATTACTTTCCAGGCAGGTGGCTGAAAGCGTTGGTCAGGGGTTTGCAGTTCCTGATATCTACAGCACTTTTAGCGGCAGCCTGGAAGAAAAAAAAAGCTAGTTTGATCAAATTTGAGTACAGTGGTTATAGCATTTCTGACAAAAACACTAAATGTGGCACGATATCACGTGGTTTCCAGACATAGTCACACCAAAGTACAGTGAAAATGTTATTTTTCTTCATATAGCATAGTAATCCCATGTTTTTCATTTAGTAACACGGTATTTCCATCATAGTACCACATTATGTCCTCCACAAACATCATCATCTATTTTAAAGTATTCACTAACAAATTACTGTACACACGTCTCGAGTCCAATAGGCCCAATGCATCATAATATATATATATATATATATATATATATATATATATATAAATTCTTTAATCAGAATCAGAATCAGAATGAGCTTTATTGCCAGGTATGTCTACACATACGAGGAATTTGTTTTCGTGACAGAAGCTTCCACAGCGCAACATATCATGATAATATCTTCTATTACATACGACTTTGGAGAAGAGACTTGGCAGGGAAGGGATAGAAACAAAACACTCTCATTTTAAAATCGTCTGCCAATGCCAAAGCGGTTGTGATGATAATTTACCGTAAAT
>NW_015555703.1:1988799-2001525 GCF_001515605.1 Sinocyclocheilus anshuiensis
AAAGCTAGTTTGATCAAATTTGAGTACAGTGGTTATAGCATTTCTGACAAAAACACTAAAGGTGGCACGATATCACGTGGTTTCCAGACATAGTCACACCAAAGTACAGTGAAAATGTTATTTTTCTTCATATAGCATAGTAATCCCATGTTTTTCATTTAGTAACACGGTATTTCCATCATAGTACCACATTATGTCCTCCACAAACATCATCATCTATTTTAAAGTATTCACTAACAAATTACTGTACACACGTCTCGAGTCCAATAGGCCCAATGCATCATAATATATATATATATATATATATATATATATATATATATAAAAGAGACTTGGCAGGGAAGGGATAGAAACAAAACACTCTCATTTTAAAATCGTCTGCCAATGCCAAAGCGGTTGTGATGATAATTTACCGTAAATTTATCTCTGGCTTCACTGAAGTCGAAGTAAGACGGCGGAGACATCTTTACTGGCCCTTTGTCCGTCTGACCCGATCTACTTCCGGTTCTCCTTCTTCTTCGTTAGTTTAAATGTATCGGCGACACACATGCATATCCCCACCTACTGGACTGCTGTGCAATCATGATTATTATTTATTTATTTATTTTTTTCAGATTTTTGCTTTTCCTTCAATCTGATGCAGTATGACTCCCATCATAACTCTTTAAACAAATATGGTCACATTAAATAAAACAAACAAAAAATCTTCTAAGAAGCAGAGTCGTGATGATTTTCACGCTACACTGATGATTTGGTGGCGCGCCGCTACTTTAGCCATGAAGAAGAACTTTACCTGGAGGACCACTAGAAGAGCACAATTGTCATCAAATTATTTGTTTCAAGGTAGTCACATATTAACGCTTCATGATGAATTAAAGTAATACTGTTTGTAGGCTATATACTGTATTACAGGGTCTAGACAGGTGTGGGATTGTTTTGCACGCACATTTAAATGTTTCCGAAAACTCCATCACCATCCCACAGTATTTGTGTGCAGCCTATGTGTATATATATATATACATATATATATATATAGCCTACACACACACACTTTGTAATTCACTTCGTAATAATTAAACAGCAATGAATTACAAACAATCACTCAAGAACAAAACTTGTTTTAGTAAGCACACACTTAATCAATTTTAATAAGGCCACTGACAGGACTGGATGTTTTAACATCTATGTATGTGCCAAAAATAAAAGTTGACATAATTCATCCCCTTATCACTCTGTTCAACAACCACAATAACTGTAAAAATAGGTTCTTCATCTGGAGTAATTAAGAACATTAGGCTGAAGCACTGACTCACCTTTGGGAAAGATGACACATCACATGACCATATTTGGCTCTACAAAAAACACATTCCTTCACACATGCTCACGAGGAAGGCCACATTCTCTGAGTATAAGGAATAGTTACTTTGTGCTCAAAATCAACCTAAAATGCAAAATATGCCTAATTTCGGATAGTAAAGATCCATTTCCAAAAGTGTTATGATCTCTCTCCTACTGATACAAGTAGGGAAGTAGGGATGAGTATTGTTAAGGTTTTAATGGTTTTACTACTCTTACAATAGGCCTAGGCCTACTGCTTAACAATCTGGTGCTTCTTGACTTTTTTTTTTTTTACAAACAAACTGGCTTTATATTCTGAAATTTTAAAATCTATACCAAAGAAACAGCATGTTCGAACAAATTACAATTAGGCTATAAAAAACAAATGAATATAAAACATCTATTTGTAATTGCAATATTACAATACTAGGCTAACCAACAGTAGTATTCAGGTAAATAATATCCTACAAAAGAAATTTTCCATCCCGGTGTCTCTTTTAATAACTCTTTTTATTATCAAACGTGTTCTGCAGTTTAACAACAGTAGACTGCTTTTTACAACAATCACTGATTTGACGTTAAGTTTGGACTTTTTGGGAGGAATGAAGGCCCTATGAAGGAAAGGAAGGTTTGCTAGATGAAATGCAGCACAATAATAGCTTTACCTCAAACATTTTGCTTGCATAATCCTTAGAAGCCAAATTCGAAATAAACCAAATAAAATTTAATTAATTCAACAGTCCTAAAGTGCAAGAGAAATCTCGCTTCTTGCCAAAGAATTTTGAACGCAGGTGCTGATGGGGTGCTGGATCATTGACAGAGGGAGCTGGGCAATTAATAGTAAATATAACCAAAACAGGTTATTATTATTTTTTATATGAATAATAAAATAAATATAAGGAAAACTCGCCCACTCGATTTTGTAATATTCTCTAATTATGTCCGTATGAAAAGGTGCATTTCTATTAAAGGTGACATGTCATGAAAATCTGACTTTTCCAGGTTTTAAGTGCTATAATCAGGTCCCCGTGCATCTACCAACCAAGGAAACGTGAAAAAGATTAACCCAGTAAAGTTGTTTTGGGAAGCCTTTTTCTGCAAACGTCTGAGAAAACGAGCGCGTCTGATTTCGCTCCCTTGGTGACGTGGCAAAGGGATCTCATTATAATATTACCGCCCCTTAATCTGTAAGTTTACACCCACGGCACCGTTATTTTGATTTTGTAAGCGACAACGTTGTACCAGCTCTAATGCCATGGCGAAAGTTTGAGCAAAACATGCTAACTGTTCAGTCTTTGGCTGCACAGACCAGTACAGAACACTATTTACAGTCCCAATGAGGGATAATGTTGGTTTTTGGGTTTAGGTTTTATATTTTTTATTCTCTTGTTTGTCATGTGACTTCCTGTTCCCTCACATGTTCTTGCCATGTGCTCCCTTAGTCATGTGTCATGTTTTCAGTGGTTAGATTGTGTCATGTGAGCCCCTTTGTTTGATTTATATAGCCCTCATGTTGCTGTGTGAAGTTACAAACAACTATGATGAATTAATTTTACCTTTGTTCTTCACTTAGTTTATTTATTTGTAGTAAGACAGTAGATTCTAATGTTATAATAATGGTAATGGAGACAGACCTTTAATCATCTTATTTTTAAGAATAATATATATATATTTAATCTGACATAAACCATCAATGCAGTATTACTTATAATTGAAGTATTATACAGATCTGCAGATCTAATATCCAGTCAATTTATATCTGTCAAGAGACGAGTTTGCCCGGTGGTTCTGCATGCAATCCATCTTTACTCAGCTCCTGCAAAGCAAAAAACAAAACACAAAAAAAGAAAGAAAGAAAAAAGACAAACACAAGTCAGAACTCTCAAAAATTTTTTCTATTACTAAAAAAAAAGAAAACCCTGAAAGTACACTGTTACAGGATTAGCAGTGCAGAATAAAGATGGTGGATTAGGTGTTTTAATGCTATCATCCGGAGTATGAATCCATCTTTATTCCATATCTAATCAATTCTAAAATAAATGGCCTAACAGGTATTTAATAGGCCTATAATTGAAACTGGATGTGCATTGTGTCCTTGGAAGTGCTGGCACATATATCACAACATGTTTTCCATTGCGTCACTTCATTCACGTGTATTTTTAATCTTCATATCATTATCAATCATGCTATAAGACAAACTATTCCATAGGACTGTCAAATAGAAGCTCCAGGAATATCGAATAGATTTGGTCCTTTTATTCACAAAGATGATGTCTTTCCTTTTTACATCATAGCAAACTCCTTTCATTTGTTTTGAAATTCGCTTTTGTCTAGCAATACAGCTAGGCTTGAGGAGATCTACGGCATGTGTTTGTTCATGTCTCATCAGCACAATGTGAGGAAACTGATAACTGAATTTTTGGGTGTTGCAGTTCTGTCACTCGATAAATGCCGTTCAGAAGTGTCACTCCACCCCCAGCAAAGCCACCCGATATACTCTTCTCTCTCTGTATGTGTTTCGATTGCTACAGGGGAAGTTAAAAGCTCTTACGCCAGCAAGTCTTTGCATCCCTCCAAAGCAGTTCCACTCTGATGCATTTTGATACGGCCCTTTGTTTTTCTAACGGTGTTAAAACATTAAACAGATGCTAGATGATGAATGAAAAGCTGTCCCTAAAGAGGTTTACTTGTAGTTAGTTAATAGGGTTTGGTGTAGTGCTAATTAAAAACGTTATACGTGAGTGGATCCATGCATACAATAACTCTGTCCGTGCCAAATAGGAAACCAAATCCATCCTTTCAAATGTACTAGTGGATATTACATTTTTAAATTATGTTAACAGTTATTGAGACATTCAGGTCGTGACATCGTCCAACAGCCAGCTTTGTGAAATTATTTGTAATTTGTGACCGTCAACAAGTTGCTGACTCGTGTGACAGCTTTAGTATCCGTTAGTCTGGAGGTGATGCACAAGTTGACATCAGGTCGGTTTGTACTTGTTAGCTGTTTTGCAGAAGTGTTCTCATAAAACACTCAGTATAATGTTCAGAATATTTTGCGACAGATTTGCAGATGAATTGTTTAATTCTATCAATGTTAAAACTTTTTCCTCTATATCCCAGCTTAATACCCAGAGACACCCAATAGCCTGGCTGGACCATTTGTTCAGTCAATTGCAGATGGGGATAGTGTTAGGGAAACCTGTTTTTTTGCAAATTTGGTATGCCAGTGCCTCAGAAACGTACGTACTTCCAATTTGACATAATGTGGTTTGCTATTTAGCATAGAAGAGCAGAAGATTGAAACTCATCCCTTCATATAATATATATGTACACTACCAGTCAAAAGTTTGGAGTAATTAAGATTTTTGAACGTTTTGAATGTTTTTGGAAACGGTTTTTGCTGCTTAATATTTTTGTGGAAATCGTGCTACATTTTTTCTTTGGAAAAAAAAAACAGAATTTACTTGAAATGTAATAATTTTGTAACATTATAAATGTCTTTACTGTTACTTTCGATCAATTTAATGCAGAATAAATGTATTATTAATTTGCTTTTGTTTTTTAAATTGCCCCCAATTTGTTTTGTGTATCATGGTCTCCACAAAAATATTACACAGCAAAAAACTGTTTTCAACATTGATTATGAGAAATGTTTCTTGAGCAGCAAATCAGCATATATGATTTCTGAAGGATCATGTGATACTGAAGACTGGAGTAATGATGCTGAAAATTCAGCTTTGCGTCACAGGAATACATTACATTTTACAATATATACAAATACAGAACAGTTATTTTAAATTGTAATAATAATTCACAGTATTACTGTATTTTTTGATCAGATAAATACAGTCTTCTTTCAACAACAATTATTCCAAATTAATTATTTCAAACTTTTCACCGGTTTCTGGTTATAAGAATAAATTGTAAATAAGTTAACATACTCCTTGCAGAATCCACAAGATAAGATGATGTGAAATAGCTTATTGAGGGTACTACAAAAAAAAAAAGAAAAGGTGCAACGTGAACGTAAGACCACAACTACTTATACAGTATAAGGCTGCCAGCATGGTAACATTTGATATTTATAACCATATGAATTAATAGGAAAACAAATATTGATATGGCAAATTCAAAAGTCAAGATAAGTCACATTAATGCTGAAAACAAGATTAATTTATTCAGTCATCTGCCAGCCCTTAAAGGAGAAATAAATTGCCTTCCAATGAATACATTTGTAAGTGCACTGAATTACAGGAGATTCCTGAGATGTTATGTAAAACACGGTAGAAGTAGCTGTGCAAGTAGTCAATTTAGCTAGAAAATAAGCTGACAATGACAAGTGAAATGCTATTGTATGCTTTGGTATTGTATGTAGACATTGGAGTTACCAGGTATCTACATATCAAAACCAAGGACATAACGAGCAGGTGTATTTACGAGACACTTTTCAGGACCTGGGCCACTGACCAGAACCAGATCTGGGGGTTCGGGGTTCAATTAGGGCTTCTGTCGCGGAGGAGTCTGGATCAGCTGTGCCTTTCAGAACGTTCATTCGCTTGCGAAGCGCTTCCTTTTTTGGGCAGAGCAAGAAGTCGTACACAAGAGCAGCAGCCACCCCACCGCACATGGGTGCAATCCAGTATATCTATGTGAGGAAATAATTATTACTTTGAGAAATAACAAAGCAATAAAATTGTCGTTTTTGCACATAGGACTTTTACTTTCTTGCAAAAGAACAAGTCTATCTAAAAGAACCAATCACTTTCTGGCTTAAGAACATTACAGGAAGTACAACTATGTGTCACAATGTTTAATTATGCAAAAACAAGTGTTTTGACTATTTGCCAGTGCATTTTAACATAGGATATAACCAAATCATAAAGCAATAAACTGGCATTAATTCTTGATTTTATTCAAAAAGCAATTGTGATTTGTTCGGTTACACTCAGTGCTGGGTAGATTACTTAGAAATTGTAGTCCGTTACTGATTCCAAATTACATGACAAAAATTGTAGTTAGTAACGTAATCCATTACATTACACATTTCAGGTAATATAATCAGACTGCTTTTAGATTACTTTTGACCTAACTTGTTTATCACATTGATATAAAAATACAAAGAGAAAGAAAATATATTCCATTTGTTGTTATTAAGAACATAAAGTGCATTAAACATTATATTAGATCAAAGCTTCCCAGACTGGGGTTCGTTAAAGAAACACTCCACTATTTTTGAAAATAGGCTCATTTTCCAACTCCCCTAGAGTTGCAGGGGGTTTGTGAGTTTAATGAAAAGCTAGTAGTTAATTAAATCATAAAAATGTTCAAATAAAATAAATCTTTAACAATCAAACATGAAATATTATACCTGTTTATCTGCATGTCATGTGACCACATGTATAAATGATATGTAATCATGTAATCAATATCAACGTAACTGTAGTCTGATTATGAGTATTTAAAAATGTAATATAATCTAATTACAAGTACTTATTTTTTTAGAACCTGTAATCAGTTACTACCCAGCCCTGATTACACTTTATTTCGATAGTTCACTTTAGACATTATAGTAAGTAAAAGTAACTTTGTAACTACATGTTGACTAACTCATTAATTTGCAACTAGATGTCAACTAACTCTCATTAGCATATTAGTAGACTGATAGGTTAGGGTTTGGGTTTGTAGAATAAGTTGACATGTACTTGCAAAGTTACTTAGACTACAGTAGAATGTGTGTTGGGAGCATCAATATAAAGTGTTAGAAGATATAAAGCAGACAGTCACTAATACTCTGATGACCGCTGGTTGACATGTAGTTGCAAAGTTACTTACAGTTAGTAGAATGTCTAAAATGGACTCAGAATAAAGTGTTGCCATTTGTTCCTACAACAATCTAATAGAAAATAAAAAAATGTGGGAAAAACATACCCAGTGGTTTTTAAATGATTCAAGAACAACGGCTGGTCCAAAAGATCTAGCGGGGTTGATGCCACATCCGGTGTAACTGATCTGGAGACAGGACAGGAATGATGAGCAAGCTGACACAGAGCAGAATAGAGACTTTACTAAGCTTTATTGGAAGTCCACTGATCTAATTTCCAAGATCATTGTGTATCATTTACTTTTGGTTGATGAAAAGTTAAT
This sequence comes from Sinocyclocheilus anshuiensis, assembly GCF_001515605.1. Taxonomy (NCBI): domain Eukaryota; kingdom Metazoa; phylum Chordata; class Actinopteri; order Cypriniformes; family Cyprinidae; genus Sinocyclocheilus; species Sinocyclocheilus anshuiensis. The sequence continues at coordinate 1,996,285 of NW_015555703.1, forward strand.
TATGAAGTGCTTACTGCTACCAGGTGCCCTAAACCAACGGACAGTCCGATGGCTAGGGGTGCAGAGCCTGTAACATCAGTTCGGTGTTTGTCTGTTGTGGCCAGGACACAGAGGACCAGCTGAAAGGTTGCAAAAAGCTCAATGGCAAATCCCTGACCCGGTTTCACACCGTTACTCAGCTATAAGAAAAATAAGAAAACATAAAATATTGGATTACATTGTGAAGATGCAAAAAGTGATTGAACATAATTATGCTACTACAGTCACATTACAATAGCAAGACAGACACGATAATAAATGTGATTTCAAGAATAAATCCTAACATTTGGGTGAATTTTGAACAGTGGCACCATTATTGTCAGAAGAAAAAGACACAGCTCATTTAACAAACATATTGCAGACTTTTTATTGTAAAGTTTAAACATATATGAAATAAAATTCACGAAAGAGCAAAAATGGAGAAGATAATATACAAAAACACAAACAATTGTTCCGGCCAACAGAAATTGTAATGAAAACATTAAAAGAAAAGAAAAAAGACTACTTTGAATTTGAAACAATTAACCACAGCTAGACAAAATAAACATTTGTGCAACTTATAGTAGCCCTTAACACATTCCCCATGTGACAATTAACCACGTAATACAATTGTGATTTCATATTATGTATAAAGCAACTTACCATATTGAGGCCCAGTGTTGATTCAGGGTCAGGACTAACTTTGAACATAATGCCACTTGCCAGCACAGCTCCCAACATCTGGGCAACGATATACATGAAGGCTTTGAAGAAACTGATCTGACAGCTAACCAAAAGGCCTAAAGTAATAGCTGGGTTCAGGTGGGCTCCACTGATATGCCCCAAACTCTGAGCCAATGTGGCAATGGCCAGGCCAAAAGCTAAAGCTACTTTAACCTCTTGGTCAGGATATCTGTTGTGCTTGTTTCCGATGGCAGAGGCTATGCCAATAAAAACAAAAATGGTCATCCCAACAAACTCGGCCAATACTGCCCGCCAAAAGGACCAACTTTTAAGCTCTCGTGCCATTACGAGTATTGTTCCTTTTCTGCCTTTTAGCTAGTAAATGAAAATGCCAGCTAAGCTACCACTTATAAACACTTGGTGAAAGATGGTTGACAGGAAACTGGTTTTAACAAAGGAACCACAGACCAGAAAATGGCAGGAGGAAGGAGGTAGTTAATTGCTAACTGCACAAGAGCTAATGTCATATAACAAGAACATTAAGATCCAGTAGATCCGGTTTTCAAATCAAGATCTTTACCTGTTGCATTTTTGGGATTCATATGTTCCCAGGATCCTATGATGCCCAGATGTATATGGCACATAATAAACACATGATTCAACGTTTCCGGGTTTAAGACCTGTTCACACCAAGACAAAGGAAAATGGCCAACCAATAAGATTTGAGCTATTGGTCACATTCCCAGAGCCACTGCTGTTACATAAAACTAGGACTTGGTGTTTGATAAGCACCATAGTGAATACAAAAATCTGAACGGCTGTTTAAAAACATGTAAATACCATTTGACTTGCTTTGTTGACAAGCAGTGTCAAACAGAAAGTTGTGCAGCGTCAAATTTCCGTATGTACCACCTACTGAGAGTGAATCTGCATTTTCATTCAGCCCGTCTGCCATTTTTTATGCATTAGTCTGAACAGACAAAATTGCATGCAAAAATCTGACTGATTTTGCCGAACATTTGTGTCAGAACAGGCCTTTAGGGTTAAGCCCACTTTTTACATACTTTCGGGATTGTGTATAATACGCATGACATGAATTTCGTCAGCAGAAGAGTACACACATACTGTACGTGCACTGTCCAATGTTTGTAACCACTCGCACAAGCGCTTTTAATGTTTTTTTGCCTTACTTAGTTTGTCCACAAGGTGTCAACACTGAACTGGGCCATTGTTTAACTTTCAGAAGAGAAATGGAGGAGATGGAACAAGAACAACAACAAACTACTGAAGACGGCAAAAACAATAGGCGCCTGCGTTGATGAGTTCATGTATGAGGGGATTAAAAGACAGCCGCAACTCTATTTTAAATCAACATAAAGACATTTTTATCGCTTTTGCAGACACTGGTCAAGGACAAATCTCTATAATGCGCATGTGTCCACACATGCTGTCAAATGGAGTATACTTTGAAAAGCTGTGCATTCAACAGTGTGCATATGTAAAAAAAACATTTGCGTAAAAAAATGAAGTATACTTTGGGCTTTAGGGTAACATAGGGTTAACCTTGGGAACATTTCTACACTCCCACATTTTTGAGTAGTATATTGTGTTTTTGGGACTTTTTGTTTCGTTTTTTGTTTTCTATTTACTAAAATTGTCACAGATTGCGCTTGGTGCATAAACATTTGATTTCAGCGTGGGGCGCAGGCCAAACATTTGTGTCTCCAGCCCACAGGCCACCTACTGAAGAACCCTCTTCTGCATGTTTTTGGGAGATGTTATGCTCTTAAATAAAATGTTATCGATTTGCTCAGATCTCTAACCCAAACTAGATGCTTGGTTCATGAATCGAAAAGCAATAAATCAATCTAAAAGCACCTGACCCTAACCCTTAAAATTAACTCTCACCTGTACACCTCAATAGATTTAGGATCATTTATGAGCCGTTTTGACCATTGAGAATACATAAAATGTCCTCACAAGTTGGTGCGATGTACTAAGTTGGCAAAAGTCATCTGATGCCATGTTAAATTCCTGACGTACTGCATGCACTTGCGCTACTTCCGAAAACAGAACAAATACTGTAGATGAGTAACTTTCACTTTTATGTGTTCACTGTAGAAATTGTCACAAATTGCGTTTACACTTTAGAATACTGTTCTGTCGTTAATGAATAACTGCACAGGAACAAATGACTAATGCACAACTAACAATCTAGTAAGTACCAAGTAACTAACAAGAAACTCTGAATAACAATTTAGTAAGTAATAGCACTCATTTGAAAGTGGTAGTTCACTATTAGCTAATTAGTAACTACAGTGAAGATCATGGTAACCCACTAGTAATGACTCAAGTATTATCAAATCCTTCTAAAGGAACTACTAATTACTTGGATCAGTATTCTAAAGTTAGAAGCATGATAACTTCCTAATATTGACTGAAGTCATTGCATTATTCTTATTAATTATGAACCTCTATACAGTAGTTCTGTCATGATCTTGCTGTTGTTCCCCTGTCTTGTGTTTGGACATTTGTGTTACTTCCTGTCTAAAGTGCCATTTGTAGTCAAATTGTAGTCCTATTATTTGGCGGCGCATAATCTCCACTGCTGCTGGATCCATGTCGGTCAGTCGTTCTGTTACACGTCAGTCCAAGGAAGAGCAGAGGTTGGATCCAAATGCAAGCAGTAGGAAGTTTAATAAAACAAAAGTAATCCGGAGCATCAAACGATGAACATAACTTGGGGAGAACCAGGCAAAAGAAACAACACACCACAACTTCGCAGAGACAACGACTGACAAAGACTAACTGAAACACTGGGCTATTTATACACAGAAGCTAACAGGATGACAGGGTAACATGAAACACCTTTGAAAGCAATCAAGACGACCAATGAAACAATAGGACTACAAGTTGACTACAAATGGCACTCTAGACAGGAAGTAACACAAATGTCCAAACACAAGACAGGGGAACAAGAGCAAGATCATGACAAGTTCTTAGTAGTTCTCGGGAACATATGAAAAAATAGTAGTTACTGATTAGCTAATAGTGAACTACCACATTCGACTAAGCACTATTACTTACTAATTCATTAATCAGAATTCCTCGTTAGTTACTAGTAGTTACCAGAGTGCTAATATTGCGTTACTTATGTGTTCCTGTGTAGTTATTCATTAACGACAGAACAGTATTCTAAAGTGTTTCCTAAATTGTCCTAGAAAACCCTTGCACTACATTGTAATCCAATAAAACCCTATAAAAATAAATAAATAAATAAATAATAATAATTTAAAAAACCTTCTCATTTGCCTGCCTAGGTGTTTGTGTGTGTGTGTGTGTGTGTGTGTGTAGGCCAAATGTCCTAATGTTCTAATATAGGGAAATACAATTGAAACCAACTTAAATTTAAATATTAACACAATAGAACATTAAACACTAACTGTCACACTTTAGCCACTGTGAAGGAGTGAGGAGACGAGGAGACGAGGAGACGTGGGAATAAACTTAAACAAACAGACTTTAATAAACTCAAAAATCAGGGAACATAGGAAACGCAGGAGACTCAAATGACATTAAACACCGGACACTCGACACAGGAAAACACTGGGCTAAATAACAGGAACTAAACGAGGTAATTACAGAGACACAGCTGAATCAAATGAACACAATCAACACGAGGAGAAACTGGGTCACGGGGAGCACATGGGGAGCAAAACACAAGACAGGAACACAGGGGCAGTCCATGGGCGTGACATTACCTCCCGCATTACGCTCTGGAGGCCTCTAGGGACAGGCTTACACGGGACGGAAGGCCTCCAGGGCGGTACCCGTTCCGGGACCCATAGTGGATCAGGCAGTTCAGGGAGCCATGGCGGAGTGGGCAGTTCAAGGGGCCATGGCGGAGCAGGCAGCTCAGGGGGCCATGGCGGAGCGGGCAGTTCAAGGGGCCATGGCGGAGCGGGCAGCTCAGGGGGCCATGGTGGAGCAGGCAGCTCGGGGAGCCATGGCAGATCGGCCTCCGTGGCCTTGGCCTTGGCACTCGGCCCAGCCACTACGGCCGGAGCCCTATAGCCCCCCCTCAAAAAATTCCTTGGGGAATCAGGGAACATAGGGAACACAGGAGACTCAAATGACATTAAACACCGGACACTCGACACAGGAAAACACTGGGCTAAATAGCAGGAACTAAATGAGGTAATTACAGAGACACAGCTGAATCAAATGAACACAATCAACACGAGGAGAAACTGGGTCATGGGGAGCACATGTTGTTTTACAGTGAACCCTGGTTGCAAATGTTATTGCATTACATTTCCTCTGGTATATTTTCATTTCGTTTTATTTATTTGCACACATGTGCATTTTAAACTAAGGTTTTGTCTCAGTGCCTGAGATTTTTTTTTGTCACAAAACAAGACTTTTGTGCCAACCAGGAAAATTTAGAAAAATGAATCCACCACACAAAGACTACCTCTGTAGACCTAGGAGAGTGGTAAACACACACACACACACACACACACACACACACACACACAC
>NW_015555703.1:2001905-2004580 GCF_001515605.1 Sinocyclocheilus anshuiensis
ATCTAGGGACTGATAAGAAATGCAACAGCAGTAGTTGACAAAAGAAACTTGTCTTTTGTAGGTCTTTTGTAGTTTTACCAGAGATTGTTAGACACTGCACAAGATTTGTCATGCACATGCACAGTTATTTCACACTTTCCAGGACAAAAATGTTCTGATTTTCTGTCATTCTGATCTCCTTTTTGCAAAAAGAAAAAAAGAGTTAAACATCTATATCTTGGGAACAAAGGCATTAAGCAAACACTGTGATTGGATTAATCAGATATAAAATAAATTTAGGATAAATTGCATTGATTTATAGTGAGTCTTTTCCCAGAACTGTTGATATCATAAACATTCTGTTCAGTTATTTACCTTTATCCTTGATTTTTCTTTGTTTTCTTTGCATGTCACATTTCTCAAGTATGCTCTTCACTGATACTGTTCTCCCCTCTGTAACCTACACTAACTTTTGATCAAAATGAAGTGTGATGGAAATGACAACTCTGATTGGTTGATGGCTGCACCTACTGCCGCATTTGAATCAAAGACAGAGGTGGGAATATCCAAGTTTATATTTACATTTATACATTTGGCAGACAGTTTTATCCAAAGTGTCTTACATTGCATTCACGGTCTACATTCTATCAGTACATGCATTCCCTGGGAACTGAACCCATGAGCTTGGCGTTGCTAGCACTGTGCTTTACTGGTTGAGCATCAGGAGATGAAATGTCCCATGCATTCCTGTCAGTCACACCACAAGATGGCACCGTGACTCAAAAAGAACATTTCATGTTCTGCAAAATCATAATTTAAAGCAATGTTCAAACTGTCCCAAAATTGTCATTTGTTAATGAAAACTTAAATATCTAATGTCAAATAATGGCTGCACTTAAGTTTACAGTACGTGCACTTACATGCACTTACGGTGTACTCACTGAGTAATATAAGGTAACTACATGGGTTAAGGTTAGGTTTAGGGGTAGGTTCAGGGTTAGTATCTGGTTATTACCTAGTTATAACTATAATAACTACATAGTATGCATATGTGGAACAGGACTGTAAAATAAAGTGCTACCGAAATAATGATATGAACTTCCAGACGTTAGAGCTAGCTGTCTATCTTTTGAACGAGCAAAACAGGTGCTAACAGCACCTATTTACTAGCAGTTTATACTATTTTATAGCACTTACTGTTCAATTATATATTTGTATTATTAATTTTCATGTTTGATTTACTGTTTTAATGGTTTGAATTTAATGTATATATTCTCCTAACCAATCCCTAAACATAACTGTTGGTAAGCCTCTTGAAATATTGAACCTAATTTGTTTCAGCATATGAGCCCTTATGAAAGACCTTGTTTTTCAATGCAAATAAGATGTTTTCTTTGTATGCATGAGACTTGATTTTTATTATCCGCAGTGTGTCTGGTGTGCAACAGACTTAAAGTGCAGTAGCCGCACCCGCTCTTACATTAAAAATGAGATGGGAAGATAATAAAAACTGAATTGTTTCCATGGGTCTAGTAGTCTTTGCACCCGTTTGTTTCAGGTTTAAATCAGGTCTCCTCTGATGGAGTACTACTAACTAGGTGGCGCTGTGACAAAAAACTAGGCTCCTAGAAATGCAGTCCTGAACCTGCAGCATCTGGTACTGAATGAGGCGAGCTCCACAGCAGAGCTCCCGAATTCATAACGCATTACTGTGAGCGCTTGAGAGTGCTTCTGCAGCGCAGCGTTGGCTAATATGATACGGAATATCTGCAGAAGTGTAACTCTCTGATTTCGCAGGAAGTTTATTTCTGAATATGAAAATGTTGACACAATGTAAAGTACTCGCTCTGGCCCTTGTTTTAAATGATTTTGTTCCGCTGTTGTGCTTCTTGTTGTCATCTGTTGCTGTTGAACAACCAGGATGTGGCAGTTGGTCGGTGTGGTATTTGCTTGCAGTAGCTCTGCTACTAAATTTCTTTAATAATGGGTATCCCTGTACAGCTATGATCAGCTATTCCTGCATCTTGGCTGAGCTTTCTTGGAGCTTTCAATGTTGTTACAGAAAAGGTGAAGCTGATTGGTCAGTTCTTGTCACATGACCTGCAGGGCACTTGTGGCATTCTGAAATGTTGAGCTGTTTTCATCTAGCTGCGACGAAAAACGAATACGACGCAACCGTGTCGCTTCTATTATGAACGCGCTCGTCTACATTTGAAATAACAAACTTGAGCTCGCAAACATGTGACATGTGACGTGCCCACTGTCGATATTTTTAAAGGGGTCATATGATGCAATTTAAATTTTTCCTTTCTCTTTGGAGTGTTACAAGCTCTTGGTGCATAAAGAAGATCTGTAAAGTTGCAAAGACTAAAGTCTCAAATCCAAAGAGATATTCTTTATAAAAATTCAGAGTCAGCCACACCTACCTAAAACGGCTCGTTCTAACACGCCCCAACATACCTACGTCGCTCTGTGGGAAGATATGCATAACGCCGCCCAAATGTTCACGCAAAGAAAGAAGGCGTAACTTTTATTCTCGCTGTAGTTTTGTTGTATGGACTGTAATGTAATGTCGTAAAGACACTGTGTGTTTCGTTGTGAAAGCGAAACTACTTTGTTTGGTCTTCAAAAAGAGGACGATATCTGCTTCGTCATGCCTGGAGCTGATCCGTGCTGGTCGCTGAAGAAATACAACA
>NW_015555703.1:2007000-2010560 GCF_001515605.1 Sinocyclocheilus anshuiensis
TAATGTTCTTTTTAGCAGCATCATATGACCCCTTTAATGCTCATTAGCTGCCAAAAATCATCAGCTCAATTCAACTTTTATAATTTGTAATGAAAAGTAGCCTATGTTTTTCTAAATTAAATGAGAAAAATACAAAAAATTTTCACAAGTGGTCTCAGACTATAAATGTGCGTCCTTTTGTTTACAGATTGTAGCTAAACTTTGGAATACAGATTTTTATTATGCAGAAAATATATTTAGTTGTTTATTATCGGGTTACCCATTCACACTGGTTTACACTGGTTTACTATATGACCTTGGGAACAATAAGGAAAAAGAGATGCGACATTCCTTGGTGTGGAACAGGATACGCGACAGGATAAGATGCACAAAGGAGGGAGGTGGGCTTCCAGGCTTTATCCATGGGGTGGCTTCTAGTCTATTAAACATCATTAAACTCCATTTCCAGAAGCACGTGATGGCCTATTCACCTGTATTAAATATTTCCGTACATGTGTGGACTGACTTTTTAGTTGATTGACTTTGAGATTCTTCACATCAGTCTCCTGTTTAAAAACAGCACTTTGCTTCACTCTTCTCAGAGAAGCCGATCTGAAAGAAAATGATGATAAATCATTACCAAACAATATCACAGCCAATGAAACTAGGACATGGTCTTAAAATCAACATCAGTTGCATAAATTGCATAGACAATTACATCATTTGAGTAATATTGATATTCCTGTATATGAATGTTTGATATTGCGAAATACAAGTTGGTCTTTGTGCATGTGCAAAAATAGGAAAATGAACAAATGAACTTTTTTTGGTGTATGCTGTTCAGGCAGTTCTTTGATAAGCGTCTATCACACACTGTTTCATGTTGCTCTTATGTCGTGTTTTACACCAAGATTGCTCTCCGATATGCTTCAGAATTGCATCAAGTTTACTTACAAATATCCAGGTCACATTTCGCTCCAAAATCCTCCCAAAAAATGTCATTTAAATTGTGCACTTTTCTCATTTTCCTCAAAAACACATCAAATAATGCTTAATTTCAACATTTTTTACTCTCCCCATTAAGACCCATGCAAGATTAAAGAAGTTCTGTTAAATACATGGATTAATTTAACAGATGCTTTTCAAGAAATTTTCTACAGAAATATCGAAACAAGGCTTATGGGATATTCTGCATCTTTGAAATTTGAAATATTGCTGTTGTCAGGGTTCTGTGTCTTTTGTGCTCTTGTTTTGTTATCTAGTCTCTTAGTTTGTAGTTGGAGTTCCTGTTTCCTTTCCGTGATTTCGTGATTGTTCTCATTTGTGTCTCGCTGATTAGCCTTAGTATTTATAGCCCTCTTGTTTCTCTAGTCCCTTTTAGTCCCTTGCCACATTTAAAAACACGGCAGGGTTGTTTGAAACTTTATGGATACATTATCATGGATACATTGATTCAAAAAAATGTGCTTGATTGATATGTGATGGTTAACATTTGCATATGTGAGTCAAAAACATCAACTAATATTTAAACTTTTTGTCTTTGAATTTCATTTTGTAATTTGAAGAAAAACACACATACCTTTAAGATGAAACATCTTGAAGTTTAATTACAAAAAAAAACACTATCATAGTGTGTACACATAATACAACACAAAGTGAAAAAAGTTCTGTTCTACATTTTGAGAAAAAATTTAAAGTAGTGAAAACTGTAAAATACAATCATAATAATACAAAACTCTAATCAGTCAATACAAAATGCCAGCTGTCTCTTTGAACAACTACAAAGACGGTTTTACATTTGCAATTCCACAGTCATATAGTCAATTAAAGGGGTCCTATTATGCTTTTTGACCTTTTCAACTGTCTGTAATGTTGCTGTTTGAGCATAAAAAAGATCTGCAAAGTTACAAAGCTCAAAGTCCAAAGTCCAAGGAGATATTTTATTTCACAGAAATGACTTTTCAAAAACTACAACGAACGACTCGTTTGGACTACAACGCATATTTTCCGGGACAAAATCAAGACTTTGTAAAAGAGCATAATAGGACCTCTTTAATGCAATTTCCCTGTGGGAAAAACAGATATATTTACAGATGTTTCGTGGTCTTGAAGAATATCATACACTAAATACGCAGAGTATCATGTCACTTTGATGACATCTCGACAGCAGGGGGATCGTCAGTACCGTTGACGTCGTAGTCTGTGGCCGGGCCGGACACCAGCACCCTCACGCGGTCAGGGAAGTCGTCCAGTTTAGGGTAGAGCAGGAAGTCATAGACCAGCGCAGCTGCCACACCTCCACACATAGGGCCTACCCAATAGACCTGAAAACAGTAGAAAAATCATTAAAAAAAAACACTGACCGGAAACAACAAATTCTAAAATATTTCAAAGTATATTTGTGCTTATAATGTCATATAAAACATTTCTTAGGGTGCTTGCCAGTGCTAAAATGCTAAGCTTTTCGGTAACACTTTAGAATAGTTTTCCCTGAACAAACTCTTAACTTGCTGCTTAGTAATAGTTAGTAAGCTAGTTGTTAAGTTTAGGTATGGGGTCAGATTAAGCGATCTAAAATATAGTCATGCAGAATAAGGCATTAATATGTGCTTTATAAGTACTAATAAACAGCCAATATGCTAGTAATATGCATGATAATAAGCAACTAGTTAATAGTGAGAACTGGTCCTTAAAATATAGTGTTGCCAGCTTTTCTGAGTTGTTGTTGGTGCATGTGGTTGGTTGCTATTGTAAAATAATTTTTTTTGTTTTGATTTTTCGAAGTCAAAATTTTATTGGAGTATGTTTTACAAGAACATACTGTTTCCGTTTTTCTACTTCAAAATGTCATGTTTAATTCAATGTGTTACTTGCCGTTTCTTTGTAATTGTTTGTGAAATTTACTAGCAATTTCTGAGTGAAAATGGATTCTACATCACATTTTGGTCCACTTTTGACATTCTGTTGACTGCAAGTCACTTTGCAAGTACATGACAACTTATTCTACTAACCCTAACCCAAACCTAACAGTCTACTAATACTTTAAAGAGAGTTAGTTGACATGTAGTTGCAAATATGACTTAAGCCGTTCTCCAATGTATGCATGCAATGTATTCAGATTTTTTATAGCTCATCTCTTCTTAACAAGCCGAATATGAGGTATCATTCATGTCTGTAACAAACATTCTTGAGGTAAGGTGTTTGTTCGTATTACTAACGCCCTCTCCATGTCTTAAAATCTTAAAAGACATTTTTGAAATGACTATTTAACACCTCATTGCAGGTGAGCAAACAATACATCTACAGGATGAAAAGATGCACTTTAAAGGGATAGTTCACCCAAAAATGAAAATTTGATGTTTATCTGCTTACCCCCAGGGCATCCAAGGTGTAGGTGACTTTGTTTCTTCAGTAGAACACAGATGATGATTTTTAACTTTAACTGTTGCAGTCTATCAGTTGTATAATGCATGGCAATGGTAACAAAATCAAAAATTGTTATCAAAAAATACCATTTATATAATTTTTTACCTCTAATACAGCACTATGTCCAACTGTCTTTGGGCGCGCGCAAGCATCCG
>NW_015555703.1:2010608-2016658 GCF_001515605.1 Sinocyclocheilus anshuiensis
CAAAGACAGTTGGACATAGTGGTGTATTAGAGGTAAAAAATTATATAAATACTGTTCGGTTTCTTGCACAAACCGATCGTTTCGTGTCTTAGGACATCAATGTGTCGTCACGAGCCACAGGGTTTAATTTGGATTTGTCTGTGCATGTTTTTTTACTCTCATAGATTTTGTTACCATTGCCATGCATTATATGACTGACAGACTGCAACGGTTTGAGTTAAAAATCATAATTTGTGTTCTACTGAAGAAACAAAGTCACCTACACCTTGGATGCCCTGGGGGTAAGCAGATAAACATCAAATTTCATTTTTGGATGAACTATCCCTTTTTTAAATATGGGTACCAAACAGTTTCTGGTCCCCATTGACTTCCATAGTAATTTTTTTTCCCTACCATGGAAGTCAGTGGGGACCAACAACTATTTGGTTGCCCAGATTCTTCAAAATATCTTCTTTTGTGTTTAGCAGAAGAAAGAAACTAATAAGGTTTGAAACAACTTGAAGGTGAGTAAATGACGAAATTTTCATTTTTGGATGAACTGTCCCTTTAAATAGATGTCTCAGCATGTACATGTGCTATCTGGGACCCTATGCACACTAAGTAACCCTTAGCAAACAATACACAAACATGTGATTTAACTAAGTTAACTATAGATTATTCTTGACTAGGCATTCATTTAAAACAATATCATTGTTACTCATTAACTATAAAAGTTTAACACGAGTTGATTCTGTCTTCTGATAAGACTCTGGATGGTTTATATTTAACATATTCGTTCTCCAGATATTTTCAGATACCATGTATTCATTTTTTAAAGGAGAAAACAGAAATGTAATTTTACCCAGTGGTTGGTAAAATCTCGAAGAATCACTGCAGGGCCGAAGGATCGAGCCGGATTGATCCCACATCCCGTGAAACTGATCTACACACAGAAAAACAAAAGAGTCGTGGGTGAAAATAAGCTTCCCAATTTTTAATTGGTTAGGCTACCTTATTTTTATTTCTCTTAAAGCAGAAACTCATTTACATAACTAAACATTGCTCTGTTCGTGTCATGTTGCTTTATGTATTCATATAGCAGCCCTGGCAAAATGTAGAACAGTAACAGGAATGCTGACGCAGAAAAGAGACAGCAGCAGGAGAAGAGTGAATGCTGGTTACTCACGGCTGTCAAATGGCCCAGGCAAACACTGAGGCCGATGGCCAGAGGGGTGGAGCCTGTCACGTCCCGCCTTCTTTTGTCTGTGGTTGCTATGACACACAACACTAGCTGGAAGGTAGCGAAGAGTTCAATGCCAACACCTTGACCGGGAGAAATATTATTGCTTATCTGTAAATAAAAAGATTTCGTTTAGTTAGATTTTTGTGTAAATTCAAACTACTAATCAGTATTTCTAATCATTTATTTGCATGCATAAGCATCACAATCCATTTAAAGCAGAGGAAACACTAATTTTCTCTCAAAAAAATGAGGTATAAGTAAGAATAATCGTGTAAATTTAAATGCACCTTTGAGGTAAAAAATTAAGAAACAGTTTTGGGTTAGAGGACAGCCGTCTGATATCACTCAGCAATAACGTTTACTGGCAAAGCAAACAAGTGCATTACGCCTTCTTGAAATGTAAAGACAACATAATCACTGGAAAGAACGCCACCTCTGAAGACGGATGATAAGAGTATCGTTAGCCCACACGCCCATTCACAGTGACTGATTCTGACGCACTGAGCAGTCTTACTTCAGTATCACTAGCAACTATTATAGTTTTTGTTCAAATTATAAATCAGTTTTTATTTTTAAAATTTTCTGTTTTCATTTGAATTTTTGTAAAACTCTTAGTATTTTTGTTTTAAATGTCCATATAGCTTTTATTAATTTTTATTTTTATTTTAGTTTGTAAAAAAAAAGTTAAAGTAAATGAAAATGATAAATGTTGCTGAAATCAGTTTCAGATTTTTTTTATAATATATACTTTATATTTTAAAACTATAATTTATATATATATATATAAATGCACTAGCATATAGATGACTTAGTGTTCATCCTCTGTAGTCCCTACAAGTTTGTAAATCATAATCACAGTGAATTTAAAGTGAATTTGGTTGGAATAAAATTGACTCACTTGACAATTTTATATTTCTCTCTCTCTCTCTCTCTCTCTCTCTCTCTATATATATATATATATATATATATATATTATTTGTTTTTTATATAGTGTATACATTAATATAAAAATAACCCGGGCACTAGGTTTGTTTACCTTTTTTTTTTAATTGTATTTTTAACCTTTTTTCCCCAAGAGGTAAAATAAATGTAATATAAACTGTAATATAAACAGTACCAGCATACCGTAAAAGAGGAAAAATTCAAAGCAGTTACCTAAAGGATAGATTTGTGTGTGTGTGCTATTTGAACCTTACAATGACTTTTCTTGGTTTAACCTAATATAGTTAGATTTGTTCGTATTCTTGACTTACATAAAACCAAATTGAAATTTGATATATTTTTAACAGTGCAGAAAAATTAAATATTTCTCCATCTTGCTTTGTAACTAATTAATAATTCATGAAATTTAACATGATCTATTTGCTAGACTTAAAGTTTACATTCAATTACAGATCGGCTTATTCCAGTTTCATTGAAAAACATACATATCGATTATTTTAAAGTAGTAAGTATGCTGAATTGGAACTACAATAAGTGACTCAATCATGTAAACAGAGCAGTCCGAGACGGGGTGACTCAGCAGAGAAACTGAAAATCAGCGTACTCACCGTATTCAGCCCCAGGGCATTCCCATCGGTGACGCCATACACGATGCCACTCGCCAGCGCTGCACCAAACATCTGGGCCACAATGTACATCACAGCCTTCAGCAAGCTGATCTGACAGCTGGCCAGCAAGCCCAGCGTCACAGCTGGATTCAGATGGGCTCCGCTGAATTTTTGTAAAACTCTTAGTATTTTTGTTTTAAATGTCCATATAGCTTTTATTAATTTTTATTTTTATTTTAGTTTGTAAAAAAAAAGTTAAAGTAAATGAAAATGATAAATGTTGCTGAAATCAGTTTCAGATTTTTTTTATAATATATACTTTATATTTTAAAACTATAATTTATATATATATATATACGAGGCTTTGGGCAAGAGTGGCGATGGACAACCCAAACGCAAGTGCCACCTTGACCTCCTGATCTGGTTTGTCATTGTTGGAGTTTCCAACTGCAGCTGTAATGCTGAGGAAGATGAAGAGGGTCATACCCACCAGCTCGGCCAAAACAGCCCTCCAGAACGCCTTGCTCTTCAGTTCCTTCATGACTGGCAGCTCTGGGCACACGGATGAGTTAGTGTGAGGGTTTCTGAGGGCACTGAGTAAGTTTCTCTGCCAAAAGAGAGTATTTATAGGGCAGGTCCTGCTAATGAAACAGGGGGCGGGTTTAAGCTATGGGGGCAGAAAGAGTGAGTGAGAGAGAAGAGAAAAGGCAGGCAAAATGAATGAGAAATCCTTAGTTTTTCTTCCCCCTTTTCAACTCTCATTTCTTTAACACTTTAAATATATCAGAGAAGTGCATTATCCGGCCTAATTTAAACACCGAGCTCTATTTGATTTGAACACTAAAGCATCTAAACTTTTATTCTGTTCCAACAAACTAGTGTATTGTTACTATTTTTCACATTTTAGAATAATAGTAATTTCATCAAAGCAAAGTTTGGAAACTATGTAGTGGCTTAAAATGTTACATCAATCAAAACTTTAACATTTTAGTTCACTTCAAAGTTTTCACTCTTTGCTGAGATTACAGTTCTGCACACTCTGAACTTTCAGGACCATGAGGTACCATTCAGGTTAACCATCAATTAATTCGGCTGTTACCAGACTTTTGGCTGGACAGTTTGTAAAAGTCAAACAGAAAAAAGAAAAGTATACTGTATGTCATTTTCAGAAGCGTACAATGTAAAGGAGACAATTCAGATAAAGTTCACAACATGGGAGTGAAGGTGAGCTTAAATTCTGTCCCTCTATTTTAACCTAACGCTGACCCTAACCCTAACACACACACACACACACACACACACACACACACACACACACACACACACACACACACACAGAGAGAGAGAGAGGATGAGTTTTATATGTTTAATAGGGACATTCTATAGTCATAATGGTTATTACACTGTACAAACTCTATTTTCTATCCCCTTACCCTAACCCTACCCTTAAACCGACCCCTTAAAAAACTTAATTCTGGATGATTTATAAGCTGTTTTCCTCATGGAGACCAAAAATGTCCCCACTAGGTCAAAAATGACTGGTATTACGGTATTACTATACTTGTGGGTACATTTGGTCTCAATAATGTAAGGAATACCATGTACACACACACACACACACACACACACACACACACTTGTTGGGCTTCCAAAGATTTTCATTCTGTACAAATTGTACATTCTATCATGGAACCCTAACCATACTCTTTAACACCCTCACAGAAAACTTTCTGCTTTTTTGCAAGAAAAACAACAACATCACATAGCATGATTTATAAGGTGCTTTCCTCACAGGGACCAAAAATGTCCCCAAAAGTTAAAAAATACTAAATTTGGGTATTACCATCTCCTGACAGAAAACTTTCTTAATTTTTGCAGTTTGTTTTTAAAACTTTCTTTACTTGATCATTATACTGATTTTACAAATAAAGACATCTCGAAAAGGAGGTTTTGTCAGGTTTAGATAATTTCTGGGTTAAAATTTGTCTCCAAAGTACAGTGAAGTAGGCACACACACACACACACACACACACACACACACACACACACACACACACATTTCCCTCTTCACCTCAGACAACAGCAATTTTAACCTCCCTTTATACACTGTAGCCCAAGAAATGATTTGGACTCGTAAGCCACGCTTATAATATATGAATATCATTGCATTATGGCATATGCAAAAAATCAATTCAAGAACTTTTTCAGAGCTGTATTAAGTTTTTTGCTGTTTTCAAAGTCAACCAATGACACCAAAATATGAAACTTCACACACATTTTTCCACATATTGTATTAATGCTAACTGCACTCAACACCTGATTCTTATTGCCAAAATAAAGTCTTTAGAGGACATCTGCTATCAGTGCTTTGAGGATTTACCTGGCTCCTGCTGCAAATGAACTTGTGTGTGCCTTATCTCTCTAGAAGCACATGAACGTGTGTTTACATTGTTTGTTACAGTTTTGTACTCTAGGTACAAGCTGTGAATTAAACTGCACCTGTACAGTTCCTGTCAAAATGGATGTTTTATTGTACTTTCAAATCACACTCTACTTTGAATATATATAAGAAACTAGCAATACTGAATCAAAGCCAAAGTGGTAATTTCTCTCTTACATAGCAGGCAATGAACTGTAATTTTCACAGAAACATTTAACTCCCATAAATACGGAATATAAAGAATGCCATATTCTGGCACTCTTTGGTAATATAACCGGAGAACATCAGGATCTGCAGAAGACAAACATGTGATCCCAGCGAATGACAGAGTGCTGGATTTGTAGATATGTCTGACAGAGAACTGTTGATCCAGGGCCTGTGCCAATCAAGATATGACTCAATCGTAAATCACATGTTATTTGCATTCTCATAATTATTTTCTAACTATTATCACTATTTGGCTTATTAAAATGACCTTATTTCAGATTTATCTTTTCTTGTGAATTTAAATGAATGGGAATAAATGGAGTTTTGGATTTGATTCTATTCTATATAGAATTAATTCTGTATTTTATGATTACTATCATAATGCTCCTTACGTTCAATTCTTATCAGAAATACAATTCTTGACCTATTTTCAGTTGTAAAATACTCTTGTCGCAAATATTCTGTAATGTGGGGTTTGGGTTTTGTTTTTGTTTCATGTTCATGTTCATTTCTGTCCTGTTATGGCCATAGAGGCCGTTCATGAACTCACTGTTTGTCCTGCCATGGCCAAGTAGGCCGTTCATGAACTCACTGTCTGTCCTGCCACGGCCAAGGAGGCCGTTCATGAACT
>NW_015555703.1:2016898-2017329 GCF_001515605.1 Sinocyclocheilus anshuiensis
CCGCTTCATGGGCCTGGCCCTCCGTCCCTCCCCCAGTTCCGCCTCCACTCCATCACCCCCCTGGACTTTTTGGGTTTTGTTTGGGCGTCTGGAGCCACCTTTAGAGGGGGGGATATGTAATGTGAGGTTTGGGTTTTGTTTTTGTTTCATGTTCATGTTCATGTCTTTTATTATTTAGTTTAGTCATGGTTCCTGTTTGTGTCATGCTTCCCTTGCCCTCATGTATTCATGCCATTGATTCCCCTGTTCATTGTGTCATGTTCTGATTGGTTGTCTTAGTCATGTGTCTTGTTTCCCATTGGTTTGTTCTTGTCATGTGACCCTCTTGTCAGCTATAAGTAGCCATCATGTTCCCATTGTGCCCTTGTCGTGTATTGATGTTGTAACCCGCTGTCGTCAAGTCTGTTCATGCCTCGTCAAGTCAAGTCTGT
>NW_015555703.1:2017773-2027243 GCF_001515605.1 Sinocyclocheilus anshuiensis
CCATGGCTCCCTGCTCTGCCTGTTCCGCTTCATGGGCCTGGCCCTCCGTCCCTCCCCCAGTTCCGCCTCCACTCCATCACCCTCCTGGACTTTTTGGGTTTTGTTTGGGCGTCTGGAGCCGCCCTTAGAGGGGGCGATATGTAATGTGAGGTTTGGGTTTTGTTTTTGTTTCATGTTCATGTTCATGTCTTTTATTATTTAGTTTAGTCATGGTTCCTGTTTGTGTCATGCTTCCCTTGCCCTCATGTATTCATGTCATTGGTTCCTCTGTTCATTGTGTCATGTTCTGATTGGTTGTCTTAGTCATGTGTCTTGTTTCCCATTGGTTTGTTCTTGTCTTGTGACCCTCTTGTCTGCTATAAGTAGCCTTCATGTTCCCATTGTGCCCTTGTCGTGTATTGAAGTTGTAACCCGCTGTCGGTGAGTCTAGTCTGTTTGTGCCTCGTCAGATCTGTTCATGCCTAGTCAAGTCTGTTCATGCCTCGTCAAGTCAAGTCTGTGTATCTTGTTTGGATTATGTTTGGATGTTTGGATCACTGTAAATAAAACTGCACTTGGGTTCTCACTACGCTCGCCTTCAGTGGACTGATTCGTTACATATTCTCAATTGTCCCTCTAGTTACAGTATTTACACTGATATTGATCGCTTACATGAAGCATACAGTGTCGCCCCTTTCAGATACATGAAGCATAAACAGGCTGACAAAAGATTGAAATTGTTTGAAACCTGACACCTTTAAGTGATGTACTGCACGTTCTAACAACCATAAACTAGAATTTTCCAATTTGTTTTAATGAAGAAAATGATTATAGCTTTTAATTATTATAATGTCGCTGACCTATATTATCATGTTTAGACATGTGTATTTTTTATCATTGCTGTTGGTTTGTACTTTGTGTTCTGCTGAAGGAGCTTGTACCAGCATTAACCAATCTGTAATTATTTTACTTTTTTTTTTTAAGAGTAATTTGCGTTTGAGTAATGATGTGCACTCAGCTGAGTGTGTTGTGTGAGCAAGGACTGATTAGCAAACATTAGTTCTGAAAACCGCAGTAAAAACTCATTTCACTCCCTCTGAGATATGTGTAGGATGAGCAATGCCTCTTTAATGGACTGTACAGGGCAGAAGTCAAAAGTTCATAAATCTCATGTCAAGCAATCAGAGACACTTGAGTCTCTTGGCTGTGTTCCATTAATCCAGACACTTTGCCTGTCAGATCACGATAAACATGCATGTCATCATTTTACGATGTGAGGAACACAGCAACGAAGGCTCCGAGCACTGCATGATGATAAAAATTCACAATCAGTATGCTTTGACTACTATACACTGTATTTTTATAATCTTATTTTTAAAAGATTATAATGGAAGTATGCTTGCTTCATTAAAAGCCTAATCGACATTATATACAGTATACAACAGAAGCGAGTTTACTTTGCTCTTAATTAAATTAACACTTTATTTTGATAATCCACTTTAGACATTCTATTAACTATAAGTAACTTTGTAACTACATGTCAACTAGCAGTCATTAGAGTATTAGTAGACTGTCTGCGCAATATCTGCTCACACTTTATTTTGATGGTTCTCAACACATATTCTATTGACTATAAGTCACTTTGCAAGTACATGTCAACTAATTCTAGTAATCCTAACCCTAAACTAACAGTCTACTAATACTCTAATGAGAGTTAGTTGACATGTAGTTGCAAATTGCAAAGTCACTTATAGTTAGTAGAATGTCTAAAGTGGACTATCAAAATAAAGTGTAACCATGAAATATGAAATAATTCAAAATATTATCACCTCAGTAATATTTCCTCTTATGAACAATCAATAATATTTCCTTTTATGAAAACGCAAAGATGTGTTTGATTAGGGTTGCAGCTAAACTTTTTTCCCCCTTTGATTTAGACGAGTTTTGCATCAAATACCATAAGATTTTTGGTAATCAAGATCCAAAATGTTTCACCAGTCCCCAAACACATTCTCTCAGATGTAGAAATACATCACATTTTCAGAGCAGCTGAAAAATATTGTCTCTGAAGTGTGGCAGAACATCTATCCAGAAACACTCATATCCTCCTTGCTGATGACTTCAGTGGACTGTACTGAAAAATGAAATAATAAATTATGTGAATCTCCACAATGGAAGGTGTTTGTGTGTACCTCTTCTGTTAAAAATGACTATAATTTTAAAGAAAAATGCAGGAGACAAAACGTACCAAAGAGTTTCGCGGCTCAACTTATTTGATAAGGGAGATAACGTTTTACTATGACGTTTGCCATGCAAACACAGTCAGATCACACACACAGTGCTTGGAATGCATAGAAGGCTGACATAAAACACACATGCACAAATCCAGACGTAGTGAGAAGATGCAAGCATGTACCAGCTAGTACCATAGCTATTCATATGATAAGATGGAGAGAAGAAGATGAGATAAGAGCAAAGCATGGGATAGAGATTAACATGTAATTTATTAGCGGTATTTACTTTAAATAATCTCATCAAAGATTGATGGTAAATATTAGAATATCTTAAACACAATAGATGGGCTTTGCTTTGAGATAAAAGTAAAAAAAAAAAAGAATGTTTAATATATACTGATCCGCTATGTATGAAATGATGTAAACTCATTACACAATAAGACCTGTCGCATAGGCGTAGTCAGATTAAATAGTGAGAGCCCTGAGAGCCATCCAGCCACAAAAACCTGTGTGACAGAAAAAATACAACAACAACCTCAGTTCACTAATTGCTCACATGCACCTAATTGCTTCATATCGCCGCCAGGCAGAGGAATGCTTAAACAAAGGCGGAGATCTGTGACAGCTATTGTTTCCATGGGAAATGAAGACTATCCATTGAGAGCTTCAAAAGAGGAGGTTCGAGAGGAAACCAGGCGGTGAGAAAAATAAGCATGTGTACTTCAAAGAAAAGAACTGAGAAATAAGGAAGCTGAAGTGTCTTGATAAACATCCAGAAGGCATGAGCTTATAAACACACTTTGAGAGAAAAAAAAAAAAAAAAAAGTTTGCAAAATTGGAAAAGTGAGTGGTGCTATTTCTGCAAAAACTAGCACCACAATGCTGGGGTGTCCTGGGGGGTTGTTCTAGGGCATTTCTGTGCAGTTTTTAAGGTGGTTGCTAGGTTAAAGGGTTAGTTCACCCAAAAATGAAAATTCTGTCATTAATTACTCACCTTCATGTCGTTTCAAACCCGTAAGACCTTCGTTCATCTTCGGAACACAAATTAAGATATTTTTGATGGAATCTGAGAGCTGTCTGACCCTCCCATAGACAGCAATGCAACTGAAATGTTCCCAATTCCAGAGACGTAGCAAGGAGATCTGTAAAATAATCCATGTGACATCAGGGGTTCAACCGTAATTTTACGAAGCTACGAGAATACTTTTTGTACGCAAAGAAAAAAAAACGACTTTATTCAACAATTCGTCTCCTCCGCGTCACCCTAGAGCCATTTTGGAGAGTATCAAAATGTCAGCTGCGTCACGCCGGATCTGTTTCCTACGTTGTTGTGATTTGATCTGAACAGAAACAGCATATCCGTGTGACGCAGCCGACACAGAACAGCATACGCTGTTTACGTCCAGCGGATACTCTCCAAAATGGCTCTAGGGTGACGTGGAGGAGACGAATTGATGAATAAAGTCGTTTTTTTTTCTTTGCGTACAAAAAGTATTCTCATAGCTTCGTAAAATTACGGTTGAACCCCTGATGTCACATTGATTATTTTACAGATCTCCTTGCTACGTCTCTGGACTTGGGAACATTTCAGTTGCATTGCTGTCTATGGGAGGGTCAGAAAGCTCTCAGATTCCATCAAAAATATCTTAATTTGTGTTCCGAAGATGAACGAAGGTCTTACGGGTTTGAAACGACATGAGGATGAGTAATTAATGACAGAATTTTCATTTTTGTGTGAACTAACCCTTTAAGTAGTTTCTTATAGAAAGCAACAGACGAGTTCTGAAAGTAAAAACTCCCTATTAATTTGAAATTCTCATTTGATAAACAAAACAAACAAAAAAATTGATTTTAGTGTTTCGGTAGCGAATTACAAATAATGTGGGTTATGTAATCAGATTACGTTTTTCAAATAACTAGTAAAGTAACGCATTACTTTTTAATTTATAAGAAAAGAGTTACTTTTTCAAATAAATAACGCCAGTTACTTTGTTTTCAAATTTTTTTGACTGACGGCTCTCCTGTCCTCATGTTGATAGAAATCTGGAGTAAGTGCAGAGGCGTTGTGTGCGCTGTGGAAAAAAAAAACTGTGAAATGTAAACTAAAAATATGACACAAACCTGCAATAATTAAATATTTTAAATAACATAAATATCCTTTATCCTTTATTTGTTATGTATTTATTCCTATTTTATTAACCAATGTCTTTGCTGCTGACCTTCGATGATCCAATTTAACCGTACTAATAAGCAAAAATGAGCATCCTATTCTTTTAAAACACAATTAGTTACTTTTTTAGGGAGTAACGTAGTATTGTAATGCATTACTTTTAAAAGTAACTTTCCCCAACACTGCTTTTAACCGTAAATTATAAACCTTTAAGGACAGACCTGTTGTGAGCTTTGAGGTTGTTATTACTCAGTGGTATGCTTTTGTTGAAGCAATCTGTTCACATTATTTCAAATTATTTTTAGAATGATCATGTTTAACGGTGGAATTTGTGGTGGAAAACTACATTACCCATGATGCTATGCAGAAAATTCCACCAATCAGACTGTCGCAGCGAGTTAAGCGTAAGCACTTTAGCTCCGCCCATTCTCTCAAAATACTTAAATATTTGTATGCATATTTTGCAATAAATTTAAAATATATTGTGTTTATAGATATAATCAACAACTTTAAATAGATAGTTTTATATTTCACCACCATTTTTAATTTATGTCAATAGCAATGCTTCATGGGATTGTAGTTTGTTTCTTCATTAAAGCTGTTAAGTACACAGTCTTATACTTTTGTCTTTTTGTCAGACTTTCAAATACTTTTTGACTTCAAATAAAAAAAAAAAAAGGTTTGTAATGTGTTTATTCACCTTAGCTGGTTGGTTTGGTTCATGGCTATAACACTTCACTCAATAATTTTTTTAAATCCCTAGGGGAAAAATGAATGGAAAAAATACTTCCAAAACCAACACCGCTGAAAAAGTGTATGGGTAATAATTGACCCAAAAAACAAAAAAACAAACAAAAAAAAAATTTAATTTGATCGTGGTCATTTAATTTAAGTCTAAGGGATTTTTTTTGCTTGTTTTGTTGTTTGCCAGGTGACAATGTTTGATTCAAATCATAGATTCATATGATTCAAGATATGATTCATGTTCATTGCACAGATGGTGCAGTTATAACAAAGATTAATACTTAAGGTTAGAGATTTAAACTTTTAATTTCACTTTACCTTTTGAATTATTTCTTGATAAAAATACTCACTATCCACTATACTCACTGTCATCAGGTCATCAAGAATGTGAACTGTTTATAAATACTGCCGTTCCTCATTGTTTAACGTCTGGATGCTTCCCGCCACAGACTGAAGCCTGTTGTTGTAACAAATGTGCTGGCTCTATCTCTCCAGGATCCTTCTCTCTCAAAGGTCCCATTCAGCTCAGGGTGACAGTGACATTAAACTCCAAATAGCTGTCATGAGGGCCGTCTCTAATGAGCATGAACTTGGCTCACCACAGGAGCAAATCCTGCTGCCAGAATCATTATGTAATTTATCAGAACATCTGATACGTTCATAAACGAAAAAGTAACCTAAACTGACACCACGTCTGCATGGTGTCACTCCTGTTATAATCAACAAAACTGTTTACATTGAACTCCAGCATTCTAGTATTGCCATGTTATGTCACAAGCTCTCTGGGTGTGACGCTGAAATGGTCAAATCTTCTTTGGATTGGGGTGGCAGAAGCAGTGTTGAGGCTAGGGGCTGTCCTGTACCAAAACACATCCCATTGTCTAGATCAGGGGTTCTCAAACTTTTTTGGGCTAGGCCTGTAAGAGTTCCTTAAAGAAACCCACCATCGGACTCCGTTTTAATGGTTAAATTAAAATGTAACAAAAAGCATGTCTAATTATTTAAAATCATAAAACTTAATTTAACAACACCAACATTTTAACAAAACATATATATGTTTAGGACCTTATGAAATTAGTTTTATTTTTTCTCAAATTCTGCTTTATTGTTCTCAAATTCAGTATTTTCCATTTGAATTTTTGACGTGTTGTCTGTTTTAATTTTACTGGATTTATAATTTAATACAAATTTATTATTAAAAATGGTGGTAATCAAACGAAGGCATAAAACATGAACAATGTAATCTTTTAAAATGTAATAAAATAAAAATGTAACAACTCCTTTTATTTTTTGCCAAACAAAATGCTGTACTGCAGAGGTTTACTATAAACATTAAAATGTGGAATAAAAGTAGCGTAATTATTCCTTTAAAAATATGTTATAGTTTTATATTTGTATAGTTTTATTATAATTATTTAAAAAGTACATTCTACTGTGCAATAGTAATATATTTGTCACAATTTCAAGTTAAACTGAACTCTTAATTTAATGGGTATTGACATTCCAAACTCTACAGAAAATTCCATTTTGACTGGATTGAATCATAATCATAGTCATCATAATGACCTAAATTTATTTCATAGACTCCCAGACTATGGGTCGCAGACTCCACTTTGAGAACTCCTGGTCTAGATGAAAGATGTCACCCCAAAATTTAATTTCTTACATATTAAAAAAAGCTATTTTGATGATTAAAGAGGTATCTGCACAAGGATGCACATAGTCTCAAGCCCTTCAGTTCTGATTACCCTGTCATGCTAAACAGACAAACCTTGATGCTGACAAATATACTAATGGATGAAACTTGCCACATTCATTTAATAACTGTGTACATATATTCTGCCAGATTTTACATTTGACCACCTCAGTAACATTGGTCAGTCGCACTTTCTTTTCATGTCTTGTCATTGGAAGGCGGAGCATGAAGTTAATTTTAGAATCTGATAACAAATCCGAAGATCAGTGCAAGATCTTAAGACAGTGTTTAGTCTTACTGTCAGGGGCAGGAAACACTCTCATTCTTTTTAATGGTGTGCAGCATTATTGGGCTTTTTAGTCTGCTATACTGGGGGCTGTTTATCTCATGTAATCAGTTCAGTAGGATATCCTCTGCTTTTGAATGAAATTAACTCAAATATAGAAAGAAGAAATACTTCAAAGGGTTGGTTTAAAATTGTGGGTAGTAATTTCTGAAATACAGCCCCTGTGGTGTCAGTTTTCTGTGTGTTAGAAAACATGCCATCATAAAAGGTCAGCAACTGCAGCTAA
This sequence comes from Sinocyclocheilus anshuiensis, assembly GCF_001515605.1. Lineage (NCBI taxonomy): Eukaryota > Metazoa > Chordata > Actinopteri > Cypriniformes > Cyprinidae > Sinocyclocheilus > Sinocyclocheilus anshuiensis. The sequence continues at coordinate 2,025,169 of NW_015555703.1, forward strand.
AAACTGTTTAAAGGGGATTCGTGAAAAAGATTAATTAAACATAATTTGAGCATTCTTGTCACTCAGCAGCATCATTATGTTACTATATGTGTTTTGTTTGCTCATTTTGTTACTGTAGCTACTATCTCTACAAAGCCAACAAACTGGAGATAGTTTTAGGATGGTTGCCACTTATTTTCTCAGAAACTACATTGAAGGAGTAGAAGGACTTATAACTTCTATTATATGTGAAGTAAATCATGTATGAAACAGATATTTGTGAATCAACGTTGCAGAATTAGTCTCAAAATAAAAATATATTTTTTTTATTAACATGGAATACATAAGCACATGACTCAGCATTTATTTGTGCACTGTGTGCAGTGCTGGGTAGATTACAGTACATGCAAATTGTAGATTGTTACTGATTCCAAATTACATGACAAAAATTATAGTTAGTAACGTAATACTTTACATTACACATTTTGGTTAATATAATCAAACTAGCTTTTGGTTACTTTTGACCTAACACATTTATCACATTGATTTAAATAGGAAAATCTTGTACCACACTGACATAAAAATACAAAGTGACAGAAAATATATTCCATTTGTTGTTATTAACAACATGAAGTGCATTACATTATGTCAAGCTTTCCCAAACTGGGGTCCATGAAGGAACTGCAGGGGGTTCATGAGTATGACGAGAAGCTAACAATTAAAATAAATAATTTCGAGCACTGGTTCTGTAACTGTGTCCATGCCTCCAATCACTTGTCTGTCAGCAGAAGAGTCAGGCTAAAGTCTGGTGCACCCATCCACCGCTGTACCAGACCGGACAGAAGACCAGGAACATCAGAATCCATCTTCTTCTCCATCTTCTAACCATGCTGGTTACGTCTGGCCAGAGGAGAACTGGCCCCCCGACTGAGCCTGGTTTCTCCCAAGGTTTTTTTTTTCTCCATTTCTGTCATCGATGGAGTTTTGGTACTTTGCTACTGTCGCCTTTGGCTTGCTTAGTTGGCAATATTGTTGACTTGATTCCACAGACACTATTTGAAGAGAACTGAACTGAGCTGAACTCAACGATGAACTGACTTTAACTGAAAATAGTCTTTTTACTATTGTCCTCTTTGTCAGAATTAGTCAGAACTGAATTTTGTTTGCATTATTGGCACACTATTTAAAGCTGCTTTGACACAATCTGTATTGTATAGAGTGCTATATAAATGAAGGTGACTTGACAAGTTAAGTCCCAGTTACACTGGTCCCTTCACTTTTACAGAGCTGATTAATCCAGCCACTTACTATCTTCAATTACCTGTCCGTTATAAAATTGCACCCCTTTTCCATGTGTCACTGCTCAAACCTCATCCTTCACTCTCTCCTGGTGAGCTTTTGTGATCTTCCATCACCTGCTCCTAGCACACGGTCCTGTCTATGCCATGCGGGACATGCGGGACTCTTTGCATCATAGGGATCATTCACTTTTCCCAGACTTCTAACCACATTCACACACGCAAATAAGGACTCAATATTTACTCATTACAAACACTTACCATTGTCTAGACTTCCATGACTGTGCTGCCTTCCCAGTGGACATTCTTTGTCTTCGTTCTTGGATCTCCAAGTCTCACTACTCATATTTTGTACATACAATTGCGGTTATGCTCATCCATTGCTGTATACTCCACTGTTGTGGTCACTTGCCTGTCATCTGCACTCCTAATTGCCGTTATCTGCAGTTGTTATTCACCTGTTTACAATTATTACCCCACAACTAGGTTTGTACCACATCCCTGTGTCATTCATCTCCTGACACAGCACATACTAAATGCTGTACACACTCTGCTGTTGAAAATCAGCCATTTTGGCATGTTATATGCCATATATTTGTATCTTTTGCAAAGTTTGGCAGTTGGAATGTGACTGGACAAGGAGAATCGGTACAAGAGATCAGTTGAACTACTATCCCGGTCACACAAAAATACTGATAATATTAGTTCCCTTTCAGTCAGGCACTCTCGACGTCACGTCAGATGACCGACGAATTGGGATCTCGCTTAGAGAGACCAATCTACTTCGAGTGTAAACTA
>NW_015555703.1:2027695-2065210 GCF_001515605.1 Sinocyclocheilus anshuiensis
CTTTTCACCCTCCTAAACTATTTGTGTATACACAAACCAGGCCATCCCACAACCAAAATGGCCCACTGGGAAAAGGCCAATCCACACCTGTTTCTCAGTGAATATCACAGTAATAAGGTGGCTGGACTGACATTGTTTCTTGAGGTATAAAGGTACTGCAATAAATGTGTAAAAGTTCACTCTCAGAAAAAACATGCAAAAATTGTACCTTCAGTAGTACAACAGGTTGTCACAGGGGCGGGACCCTTAAAGGTGTCAAGACATATATTCACTTTTAATTTAGTGATGCACTTATAATGTAGTGTGTACTTATAATGTAGTGTAGTGTTTTTGTTTGTATATTTCTTCATTTAACAGATTAATCAATTAACCACTTCTCTTCTCTTGACGTGAATGAAGCCATTTTTACTCTCTGCTGCTCCCTAACTTTTTGCCTTGACAATTTGTTCCCACTTTCATCAGGCCAGCACATGCACCCCCTAGTTCTTGGCTCTCAAATGCTCTTTGCAACAATTGGACCAAGCGCAGAGCTGCTGAGAGGAAAAGGCACAAGACAAAAGACCCAGCTGACATGAGCAAGTATCAGTTTGTCCTATTTCTCGTCTAGTGTTTCTGCTGCCAAGGTCTCTTACTACCAAAACAAGATCAGCAACACCTCAGACTCCCAGAAACTGCTACATTCTCCTCTCTACTCCCACTCTATCTCCTCCCATTTCTTCTCTTATTGCCGATGACAGGTGGCAATCATCAGCAACCCATTCACTTACCCAAAACCAAATTCCAACTACATATATTCCACTCTTCTCCTTTTCCTCTCCCCGCACGCAATCAAAGTTCACCATGCCATTTATCCTACAGTCTGCCCCTTAGACCCAAAGCCCCTCCACCTCCTACAGGAGACCCTCAACGGAGACTCTTCTGCCGTTCATAGCTGAAACACTTTCCTTTGCAAGAGTGAACTCCAAATGATCTGTCCTCATTCTAATCAGACGTTCTTTGGCACAAAATATTTCAAGGAAATCACCTGTAATTTAAACTGTGAATAAAATACAGCAAAAAAAAAACAAGAATGCTTCCTTTATAATCACTGGAACTGATGTTATGATGCTTTCTACACTGCACGGTGAATCTTATTTACATCATGTTTGCATTGTGTTTTGATTAAAGCATATGTAAGAATGCAGAAATTGAGTTGCAATAGACGTCCATCAAGAGACGTGACTGTGATCAGATACAATGCTCAGCACTGCAACCTTTTATGCAATGTGAGTAAATCTAAATATAATCCTGCCAGCTGTAATAGTAAAACATAGTAAAAGTTCCACGTGTAATCCACATGTAATACTTATTTCATATACAAAGATGTTGCTCAATCATAACAGTAAGAGATTACAGTGAACTCTTTAACACACCTTTTTAAATTGAGTAAAAATTGCACTATAACTATGCACTATAACAAATTTAACAACTCAGTAACAAAAGTACTAGTAGGATAGTTACTTTTAAATGGGTGGTAATCAAATTACAGTAACATTCAAAAATTATTTTAGATTACCAAAGTGATTACTTAGAATTTTAATGCCATTTATTACATTTAATATTAATGTAAACTATTTGGGAATTTTTAATCAATGAGGCAATTGGTGATTCTCTGACTCTAACTCTTAAAAAAACAAACAAAAAAAACAAAAAAAAACCAAATGCAGCCTATTCAATTAGCAAAATGCAGAGTGCAGACACGCTAGTCAGGACCAGAAAAAATGCAGAGGAAATCAGAAACCCATCCGCGTAATGCATTTTTGTCATGGAAATACAAAAAAAAAGTACTTATAAATATGAAAAAGGATGTAACATCACAGTGCAATGCAAGCTACAGTACGTCTCCAACAAATCTTCTCTCGGCGTCAAAGGATTCATCTAATCTAAAAAAGCATCGTGCGTTAAGTTGATCTCGATCTTTGAAAACCAGGGCTGCCATCTCTCACCATACATCCATTTTCTCACGCAGCATCAATGATGATCACTATTTTTGAAAATAGGCTCATTTTCCAACTCCCCTAGAGTTAAACAGTTGAGTTTTACCGTTTTCGAATCCATTCAGCCGATCTCCGGGTCTGGCAGTAGCACTTTTAGCTGTAGCTTAGCATAGATCATTGAATCTGATTAGACCGTTAGCATCTCGCTCAAAAATGACCAAAGAGTTTCGATATTTTTCCTATTTAAAACTTGACTCTTCTCTAGTTACATCGTGTACTAAGACCGACGGAAAATGAAAAGTTGCGATTTTCTAGGCTGATATGGCTAGGAACTATACTCTCATTCCGGCGTAATAATCAAGGAACTTTGCTGCCGTACCATGGGTGCAGCAGGCGCAATGATATTACACAGCGCCTCAAAATAGTCCCCAGCTAGGTAACTTCCAATGGAAGGCATGCTCCCTGTGCAAGCAGGTGGTCACGTTGGTTATGTTGACGGAAGTTAGCCTATTTTGAGGCTCTGCGTAATATCATTGCGCCTGCTGCACCCATGGTACGGCAGCAAAGTTCCTTGATTATTACGCCGGAATGAGTATAGTTCCTAGCCATATCGGCCTAGAAAATCGCAACTTTTAATTTTCCGTCGGTCTTAGTACACGATGTAACTACAGAAGAGTCAAGTTTTAAATAGGAAAAATATCGAAACTCTTTGGTCATTTTTGAGCGAGATGCTAACGGTCTAATCAGATTCAATGATCTATGCTAAGCTACAGCTAAAAGTGCTACCTCCAGACCCGGAGATCGGCTGAATGGATTCGAAAACGGTAAAACTCAACTGTTTAACTCTAGGGGAGCTGGAAAATTAGCCTATTTTCAAAAATAGTGGAGTGTTCCTTTAAGCAATATCAGATCAGGAAGAGTGCTGTTTTCCCGATTATCAGTACGATTGCAAATATGATTTTATACAATTCAAAAACAAGAAGTTAATATCAAGTGACTTACGTTTTAAACACAGTATTAGGCTATCTGTTTTTGCTGTATATCGCCAATGAAAATAGTTACAAATAAATCCATAGCAGAAGCGTTACGAATCTCCAAGCAACACAGGTATGCAGTTCCTAAATGAATCCGTGTTTCAAATGAATTGGCTGAGTGAATGATTCAATTACCCAATTAATTTTTCATTTAAATCAGTCTATTGATTTATTCCTGAATGAATCAGTACTTTTGAACAAATCAAATGGTTCAATGAGTCATTCATTAAGACGGTGACCTGCCGCCACTAACTGGCGAGTTTAGTTTCATATTTAAAAACAATTTATTTGTTGATTTTGATTTCATTTGATTGGTAACAGTCCTGTAGTGTCTTATTATTCTAATTAAATGTATATATTAAATTTAGGAATCTTACCTAAAAGATTATGCATAAATGTAGAAAAATCTACCAAAATCTTTTATTTTTTTGGATTAATCTGATGATGTTTTCTAAAGTATCAGTGACAAGAGAGAAAATGACTCTTATCTCAAAAACTTCAGTAAACCTAATATAATTCTCTTCAGTTACCAAATTTTTTGACAAACACTTCTTGTGATACAAGGTTTTTGTGCTGGTCTTTTTTTCAATAAAGAAAATTATTGTTGGAGATATGCCTTGCTTTCATTTCTTGTAGTTATCTCAATATGATTTGATAGAGGGAAACAAGATACATTTCTAGTTTCAACATTATTGGTTCTTCAGGCATTGCTTATCAAAAGAAAAAAGTATCAGCTGTATCAGACCCCACATTTTGTTTTTGACCACTGAACATTTTTACAGTTTAACAATTTACTCAAGGTGCCACATTGAAAACCCAATATCTCTTGAAATGAAACTTATAGGGCCTTAAGTATTAAGATACCAAAAGAAAATTGTGTCAAGAACCAAAATCTAAAAGGATATTAAGACATCTTTAATACGTCTTGAGTTACAGGCCCACAAACTACAGGAGAAAAAAACCCCCAAGAAGTGCTTTTCCCATTTTTTGAGTGATCACCACTGGCATATGATGCGACAAAGATTGCTAAAGTCAACAGATTTGTACTAATAAACAATCTCTGTGTAAAAATAACATAATGATGCTGCCATCTTTCCAAAGTCATTTTTACCCTCCTGTAATTTGGCTCAGAATGTAAGGTGAAAATATTCATTTTGACCCCTCTCTATGAAATAGTGGATTACTCAGTAAATATTCATCCATGGCATTTCTCTCACCAGAAAAAAAAAAATTTTTTTTACCCAAGGCGCTCTGGTTGAGTTGAGACGGATTGACCCTGCTGCTTTAGAACTTTATTTCAGAGCTGTTTCAGCATTCTAGTGCGTTCAAAACCTTGGCATTACAGACGTTTGGACCTCTTATTTACATTTTCTCCATTATTCAGTTTTTTCCATAATATTTTGCAATAACAGAAGACTATATTCCCAAAACAGTTGTAATCAAGGAAGTCTTTGGGAATGTCATTTTTGAGAGAATTCAGAAGTCTATTGTAGTTTATATGCAAAGCATTTTGATTCACTCAGGAAAAGGTGTTGCCAAATAATTTTATTAGTTTTAGTTTTCACAATGAATGTTTACAAACAAATGCAGCAATAAACAATAATGGCACCACCGAGGCGAGGCCATCACATTCACTCTCTGCCAACATTGTGATCCGGAGACCACACTGAATTGATTCTTTTTTTTTTTTTTTGCAAATTCTCTAAAAATATCTTCCTCAGAAGAATGAGCTTTACACTCAGAATTCAGTAAATCAATGAGTCAACCAGAGCTGTGCACAGACATTTTGGTGGGCAGGTGCTCATATTAAATTTATAAAAAATAATGATTGAACATCTGTTTATTAACACTATTTACTATACGGCTGTTGCCAGTCAAATGAACTCAGTATCAACAAAATTAATCTTTCCATTTTCAAAGTCCATTTACACTGCACTACAATTGCATATGGCCTAAATAATGTTATGAGATTAAATGTTTTAAAATTAACATTTTGAATATAGAAATACGAAATGTTAGGAAAAACTAAATTATTCTATTATATATAAAATAAAACCACCAGTAAGTGGCAACATAAGTAATTCATAGAATCAGTCATTCAACCAAATTGTTCAAACTGGCTGATGTATTTATGAAAAAAGCAAGTAACCACTGTCTTTATGAAAGAGTTATTGAATCATTGACTCAACCGATTTGTTCAAAAAAATTAAGATGAAACAAACCTTTGTGTTGTTAGGAGATGCAACTGTTCTGCTTTGTTAGGACATTTTAATTGGTGAAATAGAGCAACAAACAACTGTCAAAATGTTCAATGTTAGAATAATTAACTTATTGTTTACTGAATTGTTGTTTAAAATGTATATCACACTTGAAATCGTGTTGATATTTAGGAAAATAGCACTCTTGCTATTTGTAATATTGGATGTAATATTGCTTAACTATAATATGTTATAAACACAAAAAAATAAGAACTCATACAGGAGCAATTTATATCTTCAATTTGGGGGCCGTTTTTACTCATTTTGTTGGCATTTACAACCTTGCACAACGTAAATTTACACCATCGCTAGACAAGCTTGCTTGTTGTTAATCTTAATGGAGCGCTAAATTAGGCTGACTGGATTCAGATGTTTTAATAGTGGTTTAATTTCACAGCAATGACAAACAGTGCTGACGTTTAGGATACGATTTCAAAAGACATCATACAAGAAGAAATGGTTGCAAAAGTGGGACACCAGATACAATTTCAGGATCAATACAAACACTTGAAATATCAGGACACAATCAAATGCACTAGTTATTAATCATTTCCACGAGGGTCTTTGTTATTTTGAAATGCTTGATTTGGCAGATATCATCATCATAGAGAACGTTATCAAACTTCAGCATCTAACTGATCTCAGAAAGTGCATGGAAAACCCACAGACAGATGAAAATGCTGTTAAAAAGAATATAAATCACCTACACAAAAAAACGAATATTAATTAGATAATGTAACATTAGCTAGTAGTCCTTGCTGAAAGGCCACTTGGATGTTCGTCTAGTCCACTCTTGAGAAATGATCAGTTTCTACTATTTAGTGTTTTTACGTCATTGTTTTATGGGGCTGGCTAAAAATAGAAAATCAGCTTATTAGCAGTATCATGGTTGTGTTTGTTTTCTAATGAGAAGCAGCAGCTCGCGCATGTGCAGGTCTGCCTCACGGTTTGTGACTGCAGCTCTATCTAGCTTTATTTTGAATCTTATTATCACTCTTTGCTGTTTAAAGTGTTAAATATAACTTTAAGGCATAGTTCACCCAAAATTGAAAATTCTGTCATCATTTACTCACCCTCATGTCCTTCAAAAAGCTGTACACTCTAAAAAATGCTGGGTTAAATATAACCCAGCGCTGGGTTAAAAAGGGACAAACCCAGCTATTGGGTTTAACCCAGCATTTTTTAGAGTGTATGACCTTCACTCATCTTCAGAACACAAATTAAGATATTTTGAATAAAATCTGAGGGATTTCTGTCCCTCCATTGATCCCACAGACTGTGATGACGCCTTTTAATGATCCTGCAAAGTTTTTTTTAATTCAAAAATTATTTTATAATCCATGATGATACATGTAATTAATAGCAATTCATTAATCTATAATCAGATAAACTCTTTATTAGTTTCTAATGCGACATTTGTTTCATTACTAAATAGTTTCCTTCTTCATGAGTTATACATTAACTCGAGATTATCTGTTCCTTGGTTAAGCATGAATTAATGTACATTAGTGCACCTATATTAGAGTTACCAACTGTACTTATGGGTAACACTTTACAATAAGGTTCATTAGTTAACATCAGTTAGCATGAACTATACTTCTACAACATTTATTAATCTTAGTTAATGTTAATTCCAACATTTACTAATGCATTATTAAAATCAAAAGTGAATGCACTGTGAATTAACACGATATGTTTTATTAACTAACATTAACAAAGGTTAATAAATACTGTAATAAATGTATTGTTCATTGTTTGTTCATGTTAGTTAATACATAAACTAACGGAACCTTATTGTACAGTGTTACCTATTTATGTTACAATATGTACCAGTTTTTACTTAAAAGTATTTTCTCTGGTAACCAACAGTAGGCCACAGAAGCTGTCAGCTGACCTTAACTTCTATTTATCCTAGAATTTTTTATTTTAGTCATAATGACCTAAGAAATTTGTAACACTTAATCATACAGTAATAATGAAGTTTTACGCCCCTGAATATACTGCTGCATTAGTGTGGCCTCTTGTATTTTGAGAAATTAGCACCACACTTTCTGACATCTTGCCAAAGAGGAAGCGTAATCTAACCATATGAGTTAAAGACAGCATATGTCTTGCGTACCCAGCCCAGGTTTCTCACGTAAAGTCTCACACCCTCATATTTCCACATAAGACACAACGTATGGAAGTGGTGTGCATGTAACCGAGTCCTTCAATTTTGTCTCATTATAGTGTATCTGCTTTTCACATCAAACCCGAGTCAGGAGACGTTCCCAGAACAAATATAACCAGCATGTACCTTCTGATCAAGGACGAGTGCAGTTGAATTTCAATTTCCTATAAAATGGAAAAATACAATATTCTTTAAATAAAACAATGGAAGACAAAATGTTGTGTGTACAACAACAGCATGCGATAACATCTTATAGGAACAGGCCTTACACTGAAACTGAGAAGCTTTCACTTTAATCACTTCGAGCACTGAGATGATTGTGTGGAAAAATGCATGTGATTGTTCTTTATCACATTACAGAATTACCTTTTTATCACATTCTATAAAGGATTTTTGGTAACACTTTAATTTAGGGTCTATTAACTAGTTTAGCATAATTAGCATGCATATTACTAGAATATTAGCCATTTATTAGTACTAATTAAGCACATATTAATGCCTTATTCTACTTGACTTTATTCTACATCCCTAATCCTACCCAATACCTAAACTTAACAGCTACCTTGCTAACTATTAATAAGCAGCAAATTAGGAATTTATTGAGGGAAAAGTCGTAGTTAATAGTGAATAAGTGTTCCCTATTCTAAAGTGTTACCGGATTTTTAATTAATTCTATAGAAAAGCATTAATGTAGTGATGATTTAAAGAGCTGGGAAACAAAAACATTGATCTTTAAACCGAATGCAACCAAGTTTACACTGGTTCAGTATTACACGGAATACAACATTGCTCCAGTAAGTATAAATACTCAATTTCAATTTTACTTAATTAAAAGTGTAAACGTAATTGATTTTTAATGTACATAACTATTAAACATAAAGAGTACTGGTCAATAATTTTTTTTTTGTATTTCCAATATACTATATACAGTATATATATACTTATAATAATTCTATTTCATATGACACATGCTTACTTTTTGTATTACAAATTGTATGTTTTATTACGAATCACATTGAATGATTTCTCATGAGATCAGGTTGGTGGATGCATGGGCACTAATAAGCATTATTTTAAAGTTATTTATAGTTTTTACCTAAATTAGCCTACCTCAGAGGTGGGTACAGTAACCAAATCTGTACTCAAGACTCAAGATTTGTATTTGTCACACACACAGTTATGTACAGAATACAACCTGCAGTGAAATGTAAACCTGGTCAGCTACTGTGCAAGTGTGCAAGACTGGGGTAAATGAGATTTGGCCATCAGAAAACGGTAGCGCTTGCCTGATGGCAGCAGACTGAACAGACAGTCAGCAGGATGTATAGGGTCCTTGATGATTTTAACAGCCCTGTTACTGCACCATCTGATGCATATATATCCTGTAGAGACGAGAGAGCAGTCCCTGCATGAGATGCTCTCTGCTATGCAGTTATGTAGTGTTCCCATGCAGCATCAGCTGCTGATTTTACTGGTTACGTATGTGTCAATGCCACATTTATTTATATTTTTCTACAATACAGATCGTTTCAAAGCAGCTTCACAGTAATAAACTGGAAAACAACAGTGGTAATGTTACAAAATGCATCAATTATAAAACAATTTCAGTTTCAGCTGTAAAGCATACAGAAGATAATAGTGTCATTATTCAGCTTAATTTAGTTAACGTGGATTCAACTGAGTTCAATATCAGTATCAGTGCTGCAAAGTTGATCAATTATGAAACAAATTCAAGTAAGCTATAAAGCATCTCTAATTATCACACTTTATTTTAAGGTCCAACTCTCACTCTTAACTACAACATTTCTCAAGCCTCAATTTACTCCTAATTTGCTGCTTATTAAAGGTGGGGTAAGCGATTTTTCAAAAACGCTTTAGAAAACCGATTCGGGCCGAATAGCAAAACAAACTTGTAGCCAATCAGCAGTAAGGGGCGTGTCTACTCATGATGTGGAGGAGAGAGGGTTCAGTGCACAGGACGGACATTAGCGAGCCGAGCGACAGAAAGATAGATATTGTGTATAAAAACCTAAAGAGGAAAACGTCTGCGGAACAAAAGAAGGCTTAAGGCAATAAAGCAATAAGGCAAGAAGTAGGACCCTTGTAAATATCGGACCAGCTTTCCAGCGCTGGAGAGAACTCAAGGATCGGACGCCGAAGTTGCTTTGTTTCTTCTCGATAGGTCTAAACACCGTGTCTACGCCGCAACAGCTAAAGTCTGTCTAGTACACTGGACGCGACAAAGCGACCGCTGAAAATCATTTGAAATTTGTGTCAATACGTCATGAATAGAACGCAGCAGCAGTTTCCTGTCAGGGATTTGTCGTGTCGTGCCGCGCCGCATCCAGTGTAGACCATAGATATGTATATATATCTATGGTGTAGACAGCATCACTGATTATAATGAGTTCTATAGTATTTTGTCGCGCTGCGCCACTCGCGTCTGGTGTAGACACGGTGTAACATTGGTTTTGCTTTGTTTCACAGAACTAATCGTTGCTTGGGTTGCATATGTATGTGTGGGGCGGAGCTATCAAAATAGGGGCGAGACCCTTTTGGGGTAGGGGCATGTTTGTTTTGGTGATTTCAAATGTCAACATTGGCTACCTAGAAATCGCTTACCCCACCTTTAATAGTTACGTAATTGTTAAGTTTAGGTATAGGGTGGATTAATGGATCTAAAATATGGTAATGCAGAATAAAACATTGATATGTGCTATTAGTACTAATAAACAGCCAATATGCATGCTAGTTAAAAGTGAGAATTGCTCCTTAAAATAAAGTGTTACTGCTCTGATAGTATCTTTATCCAGCTCATTTCAGTTCAAGTTTTGCTCTCATTCGATTGTGTCAGTGCAGTCAAATCAATAATATTTCCTATATTAATGTGTAACCTTGGTTTTCTGAGTCACCTGTGACACGGTGCCAGAACTAGGCAGTTTTGGGAAATGCACCCCAGCCTGACAGCCTGAAGAATATGCTACTTGCAAAATATTATTGGCAAAATATGTTCTGTATTGAAACAAAATGAAATGACATCATTTGATATCAACTGGCGATTTTATTTATATTCTGAACATGCTGAATAATCTAATGAGTCAAAATATTAGGGCTTAGTTCTCAAGTGTTGGCAGACTAAATACAAGTTCAAAGGAAGAGAGAGACACAATGAATTTCCTCGAGAACATTCTTCAAGTGATATGAACCCACCAATAGATGAGAGCCTCCGATGGCTTCCCTTCCCATGCCTTCTGCTCCTGAAATGTGCCAGTTTAATTACAGCCGCTTGATCAGAATTGAAATTTTCAAAACTACTTGTTCAGACTCCACATCATCTAGTCACTTGTGCACATCATAAACACAATTTCTCATCCTTTTGAACAAATTGCTAATGCTTTGGTACGTTCATACAACTGATTATGTACAATTGTCTGCTGTTTCTTACATTATCAATTGCTTATGTCATGTTGATCAAAATATATTATAATGGTTCTCTGTTGCAGGTGAATCTTGAATTTCACTAATGATACAACGGAGCATCCTGCGGATCACCTTTATGAGGCTGTCGGCAACTTCATCTGTCTTTATTTTGGTTATAGGTCCAAATTTCTCTGCAGTTGTTGTTGTACGTTGTAAAGAAATGCTGAATATCCATTCACATCATGCAACAGATGAGCAATATGCAGATTCTTATGCAAAAGAGATTGGGAGGCATTAGTAAGTCTCATTTGATTTATTAATCTATTTACAAAATAACAATTTAAAATGTATTAAACTACCTACATTGCATGCATATTTACTTTCAGTTGAAAATAGTGAGTGTTACAAATTCTAACAATGGAAGAACAACAACAGCCAGGAAGAAGAAGAGGAGTGAGGATGCTTGGTGGAATGATAGCAAAGCAAAACAGAGGAAGAGGTGGAAGAGGTCAAGGTTTCTGATGAAATAAGGGCCAGTATTGTTGACCATGTTCTCTATCATGACCTCACAATGGCAGAGGTGGGTCAAAAGGTACAGCCGAATGTTTTTTTCAAGTAAATCCTACTGCAGTTTCTTTTTTCAGAATACATATGACTTAACACTGCCTTTTCCCTCTTCTAAGCTGTGTAGTCTAAATCTTACTTGCACTTACTTGTCAGTTTTTTTGCACCAATTGAATAGATGACAAAACACTCTTAAATATTACTTTGGAATTTCCATTCAAATTGACTTAACTCTTTCACCACCGGTGTTTTTAAAGTTGCCAGCCACCACCGGCACTTTTGATCATTTTCACAAAACGTTCATGGCCCCCATTATTTTTTGTTGTATGAATATCTGAACATGCAATGTGTCAAAGAAAGAACAGAGCCTCTGTTTAAAAAAAAACAAAAAAAAAAAAAACTTAATGCATTCTTTTTTTAAAACAACACTTGAATATGACCACATTTCATTGATCGCTTCCATCAACACGTCCAAAACTTCACAATCCTAAATCACTGCCTGACTCGACATTTCATCCGGTAATGTTAGGCAGTTTTGATTTATATGCTGTTTAATGTTTGATGATTGCGTTATATTACATGTGCATCTGCGATCCTTGGTTCTGTTTCTTCTTCGCCAGTGTTTTTTGATCCAGAGATTCTTTACTATTTCAGAAAATGCATAATAGCACCTCCTACTGTGTAACACTGGAAACACAGAAAGCCGGAAAAATCTGTCAATGGCAGGGAAAGAGTTAATCACAAATAATTACAAAGGAAGAACAAGTAACACATAAAATGTAACCTGACATTTTGAAATGTATTTTCTTGTAAAACATGCTCCAATAATCTTTGTTTTATTTGCAACTTAAAAAATGTTTTTTTTCATGTCACACTTAGTGTTGTTCAGTCCTTACATTTAGATATGGTTTTTGCAGTGTTGTTCACTGCTTTGTTTTACATTTGCTGCAACACATGAGGCTTATAAAGATCTTCAAATCTGGCAACGTTCTGCCTCATTCACATGGCGCACCTGAATGGTTTAGCCATTTGCATGTTGGATGCCAGCTTAGAGTTCATAAATTCAAGTGCAAAGCAGACAGCGAGTGCTGGGACTACCGGTGAGAATATTCAGTCAATGAGAGGAGGTTTCAATGATGTGACAACAGAAATAGATTAGAGAAATCTCACAAAGACCATCTCTAGGGAGATTGAATACTCCCCTTTCTCTTGCTTTGTGGCCATCAAGGGCTTTTCATGGGAAGGAAGCAATCTGGAAGGTACTTCCCTCAATTGTATATTTCTTCTCTAAGCAAACAGAAGATGCAGCAACGGGTAAGAGCAAAGCCAAAGCTGTGGCAATCCTTGGGTTTACCAGTTTTTCAGTTACATTTATAGTGTTAGTCCATTCAGTCAACATTTTAAGGATCATGAACAAGCTGTTTCAAAACAACATATGAATATAAATAACTGCATGCTACTTTCAGACGAATGATTTAATTCAGTAATTTAGTTAATGATTCCTGATCAGTGAGAAGTGTCATTTTGTCTGTTTGTGGTGTTGGAGCAACGTTATTTATAGTCTACACACAAGATCTCAGGTTCACTCAATGGACAGCCAATAATGAGGACATTGTTTCACTAGTGAAAACCCAGCTTATTCAGTTCTTCTTGGCAACAGAACTAGACAGGAAGAGCCAAATCAACATGGAAACCTTGATGTTAACCGGCTATTTGTCAGCGATTCAAAGAACTATCTTTCTGAATTGTACATGTCTTTGCAGAAATTACACTCTTGAATCACAAAGGGAAACACAGTCCGCATCAGGTGCAGACATAGGCTTGTGGTAGAAATCAGTGGAAGTGTTTATCAAAGCACATTGCTGTAACCATTAATGGCATTGTTTCTGAGTGAAAGCTAGCTGTAAACACCTTTGAATTCACTCCAGGCTTTCACTATAGAACAAACCACAGTCTTTCACTGCAAGGGTAAAAGCCAAGCCTTTTCACTTCCATCAGACAGAGTTTGCATTGGTAGAAGCATCTTTGTCATTTCTTAAGTAAATTCTTTGATACTTTTTTATGTATTTATTCAGACATATTTTATTATAAATCTTCTAAATTGTTAATGTAAATCTTTCACACTATTACACTCTAAAAAATGCTGGGTTAAATATAACCCAGCACTGGGTTATATATAAGCCACAACCCAATAGCTGGGTTTGTCCCTTTTTAACCCAGCACTGGGTTATATTTAACCCAGCATTTTTTTGTGTAAGATTTAACCTCTTAACTGTCCCTAAAAAGTAAGACCAAATATTTTCAGTGGACTTTCAATATTTGGTTTGAAAACAAGAAAATATACAGATACATTTTTTTTTTTCAATTTATTTAGCATATGACTTCTGCATCAAATACAATGTGATTTTTGGTAATCGAGATCTGGCAGCAACAGCACATTTTTCCGCTTGGGTGAGCGATTCTCGGACAGTTTTCCTTGTGCATGAAGTCACCCACGTGCCAACAAACCAATGAGAACACCTCCATAACTAGCACAGATCTGCAGAATTACCATCTTTTGGCAAATAAACGATTTACAGTTACATGCATATTCCCCATATTTTATTATGTAAGCTTTATGTTTCATCTCAGATGACAGGGGAATTTAATGAGCCAGTCACTAAACTCTCTTAGATGGCTAGGGTTTGCAGAGCATTCGCAGCTTACATGGACAGAACACCCCTGCTATTATGTACAGCTTGTTGATGGTGAATTCATAAACGGGCTTGCTAGTGGTCTGAAGTATTTCGATACCTAAGACACATAAATTTTATTTGATAACAAAATATACAGCAAAAGGTAGCATCTGCAAATACATGTTGCTAGAGCTTACTTTTTAGAATTACTTTTAACATTTTTAGTGAATGTATAAAGTCAGTTCCTCTCAAGCATAGTAGAGTGTAGTTCATCTGTCACAATCTCCATTCACCAGGCCTGTACACCACAAAGCACTACATTTCCCATAATCCTCCCTGGCCATCACCTGCAGGCTCAGCTCAAGTATTCACAACATTAAAACCAATCTCACAGTATATAGAGCTTGCATGCTACCACAAAGCACTCTAAATGCTACAAAATCCTGTGGTTTGCTATTATTTGTAAGTAAGATAATTAATGCACACTCTTCAGAGTATCCAGTGTTTCAGCTGCATGTACTATCTGAAGCTGTTGAGACAATCCTGTCGGGCAGTATTGCTTCATTCTAATTTTTCAGAGTTTTTTTTCCCACTGGAGCTCAAAAACAAGAGCTGTAAGAGTGGTTGCACTGAATGAGTTGAAAGATGCTACCCTGAGTTTAATCCTTTTAGCGAGGGGAACAGCGAGACCTTCCATCCCCAATCGCCCCGCAAGAGGAAATCAATGCATTTAACTGAGTGTGAACAATTGTTTCCAGAAACATGAATTCACAAAGGCCCAGCCAGTAATATTCAGAAAGCCACGCCAAAGCCTTACACCTTAGAACACACCCATTTTATTTTTCAATTAATTATACAATAGTGCTTTATTAGTTCTCTCATTAATCCTGCACTGGGCTTCGTTGTTTTAAATGCCAAGGACACTCTACGTCACGCTGTTTTCAGAGCGCATTGTGTGGAGGAGAGATTTGACTGAATCCCCTCGGGAGCAGTCGCTGGTAGCTTCCTGATGTATAGGACACTTACAAAAAACATCATAAATGCACCATAAAAGTAGTCCATATGACTTGTTCAACAATAGAATGAAACCATATAGATGTGTATGAGGAACAAACGTTTGAAGTTGATATTGTCTTATACTCTGGTGCTGTTTGGTCATGTTTGACAGAAATTTTTTATTTTTTTTCTTTCTTTCTTTATTTCACTGGAATGGTAATTGTTACAGGTTTTGGCACTTGCTATGTGAACACACACAAAAAATCATGGACATAATTTGAAAAGGTTAAATAGTCCTGAAAAAAACACTTGTACTGCTAATGGTTAAAAATGACCGCATTGGAAATGAATGGGAAGTGGAAACGTTTGGTACTGCGCCCAAACAAAATCTTACTGAAATTTTACTAATTTTTGAGATATCAACTTCAAATTTGGAACACAACTTTAGATTTATGGCTTTGATTTTTTTGCAGTAAAACTTGTTTTGGATAATACATATTTCGGTTACACTTTAGAATAAAGAACACATATTCAATATTAAAAGTTTTCCCTCAATAAATTGCTAATTTGCTGCTTATTAAGTAAGGTAGTTGTTAAGTTTAGGTATTTGGTAGGTTTATAAAATATAGCCATTCAGAATAAGGCATTAATATGTGCTTTATAAGTACTAATAAACTATATGCTAGTAATATGCATGCGAATAAGCAGCTATTTAATAGTGAGTATTGGTCCTTAAAATAAAGTGTTACCTATATCTCATATAAAAATTTAAAATAGTAAACTTAAAATAGCAAAATTAAACTTAAATTAACCTAAAATTAAAACTATCATACCGAGAAGACAAAACTTGCCTTTTTTTTGTCTTTCTTGCACTCTTGTGAACATTGTCTAACAATTATGTTTAGCTATGGGTATTTTAGAAATATGACAACTTATACTTTATTGCTCATACATCAATGCATAATCAGTTGAATTTAGTGTCTTTGTCTCAATTAACTCTACTGAATGATTAACAAAATAATTAGAATATGAAACATTTACATTTCAGTCAAAATAATAGTTGGATAATTGAAAGGCTCTAATACAACAATGCGTATGCAATGACTTTAAACCTGAGATGTACCAATAATGCAAAAAACAAAACATTTGCAACCTATTGTTACAAGATCATGCAGTCAAATATCTATATCTGTCTTAGTCCATGTGGCATAACAGTCCTTTGCAAAACAATGTTACACATTGTAAAACATTATAACATCACATCAGCAAAATATTTTAAACCGAAATTTAAACCTTTTAAAACTAAATGAAACAGGAAACAACCTTTAAAAAAAGAGGAAACACTGTATCGACCACATTTCTGACACAAAACCCAGTGTTGCTTTTAGCCAAACTAAAGTAAAGGTTGAAGAAAGGTGTAGAACATGGATGTTGCTCTAACCCCATATCCTGTCATTGTAAGCATGAAACAGAGCAAAGACCATCAAGCACTTTGGCTGCCCACTTATCAAAATATGTGAGATATTCCTGAAACCCGAGTGAAGAAATAGCTTCTCTACACCTGATAAGTGTTAGTCTCTATACGGCCTCTTAGCTTTCACCATGAGAGCATGTGGGCCTCCCAAACTTCTGCATTGGGTCTCAAGAGCAATTACCTGTCAATATATACTGCATCACTAACTATAATTCTGAGAGCTGCTTGAAACATATATGCTTTTAAAAAGCTCAGAATGTCTTTGATTACATGCGTAAATATTTGCACTTATCAGAGCATTCCTCCCATTCATTTTCAGCCTATATTTAATGGAAAATCTGTTACAAATGTTAAAAATGAATACTGCAATAAGGTTGGTTATTTATTTAGAGAAACTAACTTATAAACCTACCCTGACAAATATTCCTTAGTAAAATATCACTGAGTAAAAAGCTACCATTGGTATATCCCCTAAGGCAAGTGTCTGCTAAATGAATAAATGTAAATACAAATAATATTTGCACTAATGCATAATCATAACTCACTCACTCATTGGCACTTCACTCAAGGCACACCTTTAAAGCAAAAAAAAAATTCTAAATTGTCCCATAATGCATTGATTGAGTGCACTCACTGTCCGAATACCATTTGAACAAATAGGGCTAATGGTTTCTTGTTAAAGCTGGGAAAATATTGAGAGGGTCCCGTGTCCCATCAATCCACAAGTTTCCATGTTTCTACACTTCTCCATGTCTGACCGTTTCGTTTCAAAACAAGGAACACAATATTTCCACACCACAGTGAGTGATAAAGTGTTTTCCATCTTACCGCATGAGGCTTGAGTGAGGTTACACTTTGTTTTATATTAATATTTTAAATACTTGAAAACAACAGAAAAAATACATGTTTTGTTTTGTAGCAATTTATGTTTAAGCCTTATTTATTTAGTCAGTCAGTCACACTTTAGTTTGGAAACCATCTCTCACCATTAACTAATTATTAACTACAACTTTCCCATCAATAAACTCCTAATTTGCTGCGTATTAATAGTTAGTAAGGTAGTTGTTAAATTTAGGTATTGGTTAGGATTAAGGGATGTAGAATATGGTCATGCAGAATAAGATATTAATATGTGTCTAATAAGTACTAATAAACAGCCAATATGCTAGTAATATGCATGCTAATGAGCAACTAGTTAAACTAAAGTGACCATAGACCATAAACTAAAGTATTTTTATTTATTTATGGGTCCTTTGTCAGTATTTTGAATGAAGTTTTACTATACTGTACTAACTGTAGTATGAAAAAGTACCAATTACCCAGAGTACACGTCACGGCACATTTGATTAGACTAAAATGAAAATGAGGCTGCAAGGGATGGTAAACTGTATATATTTTCTGGGAAAATATAGTTTCTTTTTGTCTAGTAGAAATGTTCGGAAATACTTGAAATACTTGAAATAAATCGACATACTGCCATTTTTATGCTGACGATATCAGGTCTATCTCCCTTTGAAACATAATGATAATTATGACATATACCCCCTTTTCAATTGTCTGGCGGAGGTTAGATCTTGCGTGGCTGCCAATTTTTTTTATATTCAATGAGTCTAAAACTGAAATTGTAGTTTTTGGTCCACCAGCCTCTATTACGCAGATTAATAATAAATTAAAGCAATAAGCCCCAAGAAGCCGTGGTTTACAGTGAATTTATAGCAGCTAAGGGGCTTGTAGGCACGACGCGAAGCGGGGCTTATTGCTTTTATAAAACGGTTATTCCATATACGTAGTAAGGTTTCACAAAAAATAAAACAGAAAATAAAGTGTAATGATATTAATAAAAACAGTATTCTTCCACCAAACAATGTAGCTCCTCAGAAACAGTTGTGGTTCCAACAAAGTGGTTGCCGAGCAGCAGACAAATGTAAACAAAGGTGTATGTTTGTAGAGTAATTTACAACAGCTTCGAGCGTGGCTCAGCCAATCAGAATCAAGCACCGGAACTCTCCGTTTTATAATGGACTCTTTATCTGTGAATTCTCATGCACATGTAAAAAATCTAGCAGTGATTTTCCACAATGGCCTTAAATTTGATAAACAAATTAACACAGTTGTGAAGAACAGTTTTTGTCATCTCAGATCCATTGCAAAGTTAAAAGCGTTTTTATCAGTAAAGGACTTGGAGACTGTGATCCATGCTTTTATTACCTCCAGGCTCGACTATTGTAACTCACTGTAGTGTGTGTGTCTAAGTCTTCCTTATCGCATCTGCAATTGGTACAAAATGCCGCTGCCTGGGACTAGAAAGAGGGAACATATTTCGCCTCTTCTGGCTTCACTGGATTGGTTGCCAGTTGAATATTGCATTAAATTTAAAGGAACACTCCACTATTTTTGAAAACAGGCTCATTTTCCAACTCCCCTAGAGTTAAACAGTTGAATTTTACCGTTTTCGAATCCATTCAGCCGATCTCCGGGTCTGGCGGTAGCACTTTTAGCTGTAGCTTAGCATAGATCATTGAATCTGATTAGACCGTTAGCATCTCGCTCAAAAATGACCAAAGAGTTTCGATATTTTTCCTATTTAAAACCTGACTCTTCTGTAGTTACATCGTGTACTAAGACCGACGGAAAATGAAAAGTTGCCATTTTCTAAGCCAATATGGCTAGGAACTATACTCTCATTCAATGATCTATGCTAAGCTACAGCTAATAGTGTTACCGCCAGACCCGTAGATCAGCTGAATGGATTCGAAAACAGTAAAAGTAAACTGTTTAACTCTAGGGGAGTTGGACATTTTTCAAAAATAGTGGAGTGTACCTTTAAGGTTTTATTGTTTGTCTACAAGGGATTAAATGGTCAGGCTCCTGAATACTGAATCCTGGTGGTGGATGAGGAGATTCCCCCTGACAATGTAAAGCGCTTTGAGTGCCTAGAAAAGCGCTATATAAATGTAATGAATTATTATTATTATTATTATTATTATACATTACAGATCTTCTTCTCCATTGGAATTGCCCTAGATCCTTAAAGTCTTCTAATAGTTTTATGTTGTCTGTGTCTCGGTCTCGTCTGACGTTAAAAGGAGATTGTGCCTTTTCAGTTGCTGCCCCTCGATTGTGGAATGAGTTAGCGGCACACATTAGATTGTCTCTTGATCCTGAATCTTCATTGAAGACGTATCTCTTCTCTCTGGCTTTTTAATCGTTGTAATTATTTTAATATGTATGCTTATGTAACTGTTTTGTATAACAATTTTTAGATTGTACAGCACTTTGGTCAGCAGCTGCTGTTTTAAATGTGCTCTAGAAATAAAAGTGCCTTGCCTGTCAATGTAATGAAAAGGTCCACATCAGTAGCATATAATGTGAATTATACCACATCTTCAAATCAAAATGGCCATATTTGAGAAAATGTCGAGTAGTTTGCATTGCTGGATATACCACTATACTGTCAGTGGTTTAACTATTCATTTGTCAAATATTAAATGTTTCGCAACTTCCATCTTACCTCGCTCTTTTTTGGCAATAAAAGTAACTCTTCGCGCTGGAATTCGTGCTCTGCTTATTTGAACAGTAAACCCCACCTACTTTGATTTGATTGGCCATCTCAATCATTTTGACATTGATGAGCACTGTTAGACCGCTGAGGCAAACCAGGCTAAAGTTATAATAATAACTATTAAACCCTTTTGTCATCTTAACAAACAGAGCGCTGCGTAACAGAGTACAGTAGAGCAGTGTAAGGCCCCGATTAGACAGAACACGTTTTTTTTTTGCAGTGAGAGGTGCCTTTTTAAAATTGTTTTCTATTGGCAGTGAGCGCTTTAGAAAATGTAGAATTTTCTAAATAACTTACTTTTTCCGAGCAAGACCATTGGTCCAATTCGCAGGAAAGTTGGTACCATCTGGAGACCCTCATGACAAAAAGGTATCAAAAGAATTTTGATATATCAAAGCATTGTGAAGATACAAGCATTTTAAATAGTCGGGCATCACCCACTTTTGCAAATTGACCCATATTTGCCAAATGTCCAAACTTAGCAAAACTTGATATTATTGATAACTTGAGGATATTCTGAGGACATGTGGCAAGTTCAAAGTATTATCAATCTATTACAGCCATATTATCAACCTAGTTGAAAATTTATAATATTGTTCTTATAATATTGTTCTTTGGGTCAAATGTTGACATGTTCTTCAAAAATCACTCGGACAATTCAACAAACATGGACAATCAAACAGCAGACAATCAAATTTCAGCACCTAATAACATCCAGTCATAACGGCAGACCATTATGAAAACTGACATTTTCGTATATATTGTCAAAACGGTGCTGTGTCAACCACAAGGTGGTGCTATAATAAGTAACTTTATGTTTTTACTAATATCTCTGTGTCCATGCATGCTAAGTGGTATAATAGAAACAACAACAATAATAATCATCATAATCATCTCCATTTCTGATAATCCCAAATTGCTATGGTTAAACAGGTTTGTTTACACAAACGCGTTGCCATGAGAAAAGGATGTTGTTCCCTCAAAACTGGATCTTGAAGGATGTTGTTACATTGATTAAATTATCTTGTGGCTTCAACATATCCGCTTGTTAAGTCGTGACGTAAGAAATGCTGTTTCCGGGTCCAAGCCTCAACTCATTTCACTTAATCTCAACAGCTGTTTATGAGCACTGTTTATTCATATTACACATTTAAGCTAATCATTTAAAAACGTACGGTGTACACTACAGTCTCCGTGCTCACAGCATCCCAGACACAAATAATTTTAATATTTATTTATTTATATTTATATTTTCATTGTCTGGCTATCTGGGACTTCGTTATGGAGTTAAGGGTTAGGATTATAATTTTTCTGGTAGTATTATATTACATTGTGAGTGTATATTAGCACCGTTTGTTGTTTTCTTCTGCCAGCGTTTGGACCCAGAAGCAGAGACACGTGACGTCAGACTTAACGAGCGGATTGACATTCTCATAACTTAATATGTTAACATGCTATGGCATTTCCCCGAGTCAATATTTGAAATAAGTTTTATTTTTGGATACTTTTGGCAATATTCACTTATAAACTGAGGTGCATAAGCTCAGATCAGTGAGATCTTCAATCCAACAGTTCCAAAAAGAAATACTAAACCTGTGCTAATTGAAAGAAAACAAGTTGATAAAAAGATTGAATCCAAGATTTGGTACTAATAGAGCATAACGAGAAATTTACAAGCAATTTTTGTAGGCTGGTCATTTTTGACCAGGAACACCACAAGTGTAACAAAGTGTGTGTGTGTGGGGGGGGCAATGTCAGCATGTTTTTATCTAATGCAATAACATTAACTAGCATCTCAGGAAAAATAAAATTCTTAACATACAAAATGACCGGAATACATGAGGGTTATCTCAAAGATACTAGATTGTGTTCTTTTTGTGTGAGCCAGAAGAGAACTTGCGTTATTAATCGCAATCAAAGCCATATTTTATATTACTCAATGCATCAGAATGCAATCACTGGTTAAATTCACCTAGGATAACTGACCGGATCTACATACAGTAAATACTTTCTGAGAACTGCTTAGGATTTGTACTGTGCATCCGCTCACCCAGATATGAAAAAGTTAAAGTACTTCAAAGCGAATGGAAATGTACTCGGTGTACCACGTGTTTTCATATGATGCCAGAATAATATATTTATAGAAAATATTATTTAAGCAATATTGCAGTTTTATAATGTTGAATTGTTAAAACAATACAAGCATGCTCTAAAAAGAACATGGAAACTTAATGGTAGCTATATCTCTTCAAACTTGGTACTCATGTTACTATTCAAAGCTGAGAGGGTTTTCTAAACCCTTCGTTGCTTTTAAACCTTTCTGATGGATTTAACAAGAATGGAGGTTTCAGAATGACCGCAGAGCATCAACAACATCTGATTGTTATCTGAGCAAAGGTGCTGTTACCCAGCCCAGCTCCATCCTCCCATACGTCTGAGACACACAAACAGAAAAAAGTACCGGATTTAACGCAGAGCAATTCACAGAATGCCTTGCATTTCTTCCCAGCAGGAAATACACAAAGGCTTGACCTTTGCTAAATGGTGATTTGGGAATTACCACAGGGGCGTTCGGTGTGGTGGGATCTTGTTCCCGCTACACAGAGCAGATGGTGAAGCTGCAGTTCAGACTTATACCCAGCTACACCCAGAAGAGGATGATATGTGATTGCATGCTGCATGGATTACAACGAGCCTTTTCCAGCAAATCTTCAACTGGCCAGATAAAAAAAATGTATACAACAACATGGATGTTTCAATTACTATTATTAGTTATTCAAAGAGACATTGAAAAAAATGTTTTGTAACCTATAGGATTAGTTACTAGAACTAGGGAAAAATGAGATTAAGAATAAACTGAAGATCATGGTATGATTAAAAATTTAACTTTTCCCCCCATGTTTCTCAGCCATTTATTGCAATGAACTAGTGTCAGTTTTACACAGGTGTCCAAGCAGAGTACAAGTGTAGCTCATCACATTAACTTTGGACATTTTTCAACAGGAACACCACAAGTGTAACAGGGAAACAACCCCAAATTAGCACATAAATTATACAAACAAACAAATAAAGGGAAATTGTGACATGTGAGAAAAGTCAGTAGGTTTTAATGCTAGTGTAACGGAGCCGACGAGACGTGAGGCATGAGGATCCATGTGCAAGCTTTTATTTATAAACATGGTCAGAACACAGGCAGGGTCAAACAGGTATGGTACGGGCAAGACACAAGAATAATCCAAGAGCAGACAAGGATCTCCGATCAGCAAACGACATCCAGAGGGCTAGACAGAGAGAGCGATAATCCAGGTACACGATAATAGTCCAGGCAGGGGCAAACAGAATCCAAACGGCAAGACGACAGGGCAGTCCAAAAACAAAGGCAGAGGTATATATATGGGAAAACAGGCAAGGCAAGACTAGACTAAACTAAACTAGGAACTATGAAAAAGACAAAACTATGACAATAAACTGGCTCCGTATAGCAGCTAACACTAGGAGAGTGGAAAACGCAAAAAAACACTAGAGACCAAACAGGAAATAAACACGGAATGGCTTGGTAAAGTAGTTAACACTTGGAGAGTGAAAAACGCTAGACAATACTCGGCGTTGAATGGTGGTGTGAGACTGATTTATATAGTGTTTTATTGGTAGCAGCTGTGTGTGATTGGTTTCAGGTGAGCTTGTGATTAGTGCAATGGAGCATGGGAAATGTAGTCCAGGGTGATGTGTAACAGTCTGTGTGGTGCGAGAGTCAATATAATGGGAGGGCGACCTCTGGTGGCAAGCAGACGGAAGTTCATGGACAGGATTCGTGACAGCTAGTTAATGCAATTTACAAGGTTTGTTCATCACATTAACTTTGGACATGCTCCACTACTTAAAACCAGAACATATGCCCCACATTTTTTTTCATCTTTATGGTAACACTTTAGTCCACTTTAGACATTTTACTAACTTTAAGTAACTTTGCAACTACATGCCAACTAGCAGTCATTAGAGTATTAGTAGACTGTCTGCTTAATATCTGCTCACACTTTATATTGCTGCTCCCCAACTGACAAGACATTCTGACATTCAAAACTGATATTCTACTGACAATAAGAAACTTTGCAAGTACATGTGAACTTGTTCTACTAACCCTAACCATAACCTAACAGTGGATGACAGACATGTTTTGGAGGTGTTGGGATGATACACTATACTGCAGTGCAGCCTTGTGGAGAAACATAAGCATAATTGGTCAATACAATGAAATATGGCAGGCAAGTTTCAGTTTTTGTAAAGTATTTTACATTAAACCATGTGGTGCAATGTATCTGGTAAACATATATATTTTCTGTTTAACTCACCACTGAATAATCCAAACAGAATTTCCTTCACATGATTTCTGTTTTTTTTTCTCTTGACGCAGTAGAGATCAGTGAAGAATTGCTCCTGAATGCTGAATCTTTTTAAAATCTAATCAAATCTATCAAATCTTATGATGATTTATCAAACATATCTAATAGTTCTATCTACATTACATCAGTTTGTAGTTTTACTTAAGAACCATGAAGCCCTTTGTGCCTTGCACAATATTACAGGTGAAGTTCTTTTTTTCAATGTTAATATATATATATATATAAATTCCCTACAGCTAATTCTCATGTAAGAGTGAGTGCTCATTTAGCTAATTAAATGCTTACCCATTCAGGCACATCGTCCTATTATGGGAAGACGTGATTATTTTCTGCCATTACAGATCTCTGGAGTAACACTCTTGAAGCTGAATTTGAAGAGCGCTGCCTTTATCTATGCAGAAGGCTTAAGCAGAGCTATGAGAATTTAATAATCAGTGTGCTTTCCTTAATATAAATAGCACAATGACGAGCGGGTCAATAAGCTTTAAGATTTTTTGCTAATTAACATGCATAACACACTAAGTGTGCTTGAAAGAGCTGTATTAATATCACAGAAACAAACACATCTTAAAGAAGCACTTTATACAACCTCCATCCATCACAAATACTATTCAGAACATGTCAGTTGACTTTCAAGACACATAATAGAAGAAAATGTGTAGTTAAATTCTTTAATGATAGGATGAACTACTTGTCTCATGAACCATTGTATGACACAATATAAAACAAGAAGTATAAAGACCAATACCTTATAATAAAAACCATCTTATATTAGATTTAATGCAAAACAGTCAAATTAGTTATGTGGTTGGAAATGTTTCATTTGAGTGAACAATTGCTGTTAAGCTTTTATTTCCATATTAAATGTGACTTCTCAGATTGTTGGATCTGTTTCTGGTACTATGGGTAGCGTAGTTCCTTCACAATGACACACATGCAACATTTTTATTTTTCAATAACAGCAATTTATTTTAAACATATTCACTAAATATTAATAAATATTTTATATATTCAAATTGTCATTTCATCTTTATGTTGTTATTAATCCACATCAGATTATTTCTTCACTGAACACAAAAGTAAAACCAACCAACCAACCAAACCAACCAACCAACCAATCAATCAATCAATCAATCAATCAACCAATCCAACCAACCAACCAACCAACCAACCAACCAACCAAACAAACACAAACAAACACAAACAAACAAACAAACAAACAAACAAACACAAACAAACAAACAATTATTTGGCTAAACTTAATCTGTGGGCAGTGACTCGTGCTTGCTAAAAATGTGTTTTCTTGACAATAAAATTAAATGCTTTGTTTAACCAAACTGAATTAGAATGTTGGTCCTTGGCATTTGAGAATGAATAGCTCTGCTTTTCACCACAGTGGAAACTCCCAAAGCGCCAAAATATCAGATCAGCACATTAAACACAGCTTGCATGCTTCTTAAAAGGAAATGTTCAGTCACCGTTTCACTTCCATTCAATGAAAATGAATGGTGACTACAAATGTAATAATTTTTAATAGTAAATGCAACCAAAATTTCTGTTTGGAAATATTGTATTTGAAAAACTATTCTTAACTATGAACAAACATAAATAAGAATTTATAATGACAGCCAACTCGGTCAAAGAAAATCTTGCACATTTTAGTCAACAGAAGCTACCACATTTCTAATAGCAAGCACTGAACAGGCACTGATTAATAACTGCTCCAATAAGTGTAAAATTCATGTAAAAACACTTGCTAATTATTTGTTGACTTCCGTGTCTCATTACCATCAGCACACTGGTTTGTCGAATGCACAAGACAATCTGTACCTCATGACTTCAAATGCATTTATAGTCCTCATAAATGTTTCCCATTCAGCTTTGTGCATTGTAACTCTCTCTTGGTGAGTTTCTTCTGTTATGGTTTTCGTAAGTCAAAATATCGTATGGTTCTGTTTATTTTCAACTTCTCTTTTGAAATTCTTCTCTTTTGTTGAAAACAAATTTATAAACCATTCTCATTTCAAACTTGGGAAGATATTTGGTGCATGTTGCATTTTGAAATGCTCGTTATAAGCGACTCAAACTCACAGCACTTGCAGAGATGAAGCTCATGTGGAGCAGCATTTACTGTGAATGAAACAATGAAAACACAGTTATCAGATTACATACTTATGCAGTCTTTGCGATTTGATAATTGCGCTAAACTATTTCATGTTCTCTGGCATTGTTAGAATTAATATTAAAAAGTTACCGGGCAACTGGCGAGTAACACTGTTTCATATATTCGCCAATGGCAATTTTTACTCACATTTAGTGCTTTGTGAGTGTTAATTTTAGGCCCTGTATGTATTACTGCAGTTTTATTTCAAGCACTTTACTGTATTGCAGCGATCAGAAAACAAATGATTAATGGAGCCTTGGCCAACACGATTGTAAAAGATTACCAGCCATTTACAACTGCTGAAGATGCTTGTTGAAGACACCTTTGACCTCAGAAAATTACCACACAGGAAATGAACTTCTTTGTGTATTGTGCCACTTCAATGAGACTTCCATAGAATTGTCAGAGGATAAGAGAGTGTCAGGGTCAAAGGTGACTGCTCTTATATGAATGCTGGGGTATGCAATCACCTCAAAGAGCTCACAGGTTGATGATGAAGGCTTTACAATTGTGCAGCAACCTCCAGAGGCTTCTTTTGGAGAAGAGGTCTACATTAGAGATAGCGTTATGATCCTGGCAACACTGCTTGATCCATGTTTAAAAACGGTTGGCTTCTGCAGCCAGTCAAATGCATAGACTGAATGTGCTGCAATCATAAGAGCCGAGACAGTCCGAAACAAACAGCCCATCCAAATCCTCTCCAATCCCCTCATCACAAGCAGAGTCAGCAGGAGCTACAGACAGCCATGCAACACACTCGGGTCTGTTTGTGTTAGGGATGCCCCGAGCTGATCAGTCATGTTGCAGATACCAGAACGATGAAAATGTGACTGCAAAATTCCAGTTGAGGTTCAACGGTACCTCAGTGACCCAGATATTTCTTACACACACACACACACACACACACACACACACACACACACACACACATCTGCATTTCTGGACTATTCAAAAGGCTGTCTATCCACATCTTCATCATCTTTTCCTGGAATTTTTATGTTCTGCTGCCTCCTCCGTCCTGTGTGAGAAAATTTTCAAATGGCAGGGGAAGTAATAAAAAAAAGAAAGAAAGAAAAGAAATAGACTCAGTTTCCAAACTATTGAACACTTATCCCCCTTTAGACATTTTGACTTGAAGTAACTTTGCAACTAACTCTAATTAGAGCATTACTAGTCTGTTAGTTTAGGGTTAGGGTTAGTAGAATAAGTTGACATATACTTGCAAAGTAATAGTCAGTAAGATGTGTGTTGGGGGAGCATCAAAATAAAGTGTTAACATATTAAGCAGACAGTCGACTAATACTCTAATGACTAGTTGACAAGTAGTTGCAAAGTTATTTATTGTCAACAAAATGTCTAAAGGGACCATGAAATGAAAGTGTTACCATTTATTTGGATCATATATATGCCTGCCTATGATCTCATAGGTTTAGGTCTAAAGCTTGTGTGAATAAAGCTGCATGTGTTGATCAAAGCAGATTAAAGCTAGCGTTAACAATTAGGCAATTTGTTCCAGAAACATTTTTTGTTAGTTGTAATCCTGATAGCAATTAGTAATTAAATAGAAAATTTATATCTTATATATTTTTTGTGAAAGTTCTGACCATGAAATGTTCATCCAATCATTGCCTTCGGTCAGAATGCAATGATTGGATGTTCTACCTGCCTGTCAGCCTATGTATTTGCATACATCCGGCCAGCCAATAGCAAGAGTTTGAGGCATGGCAACTGTAGCGGGCTGAGCCAGAGGGTGTTTAGCTGGTGTGGAAAAATAAATTCAGATTTCGTTACAGAAGTTTGAGACAAAATTAGAAGACTTACCAAACTTATCTAACTTAACAAAACACACAGAGACAGACACAGACAACGGGCTAAAAGAAGGGTAAACATTAGCAGTGTTTTTAAAAGATGGAGGAATTTGATGGAATGTTACGACGATACAACAAACTTGCCGCATTTCTTCTCTGACACATGAAAGACGAATTATTTTAATTGTCTTGGTTTTCAGAGTGAACGATTTATTATATGAAATAATCAAAAAACAGCTGGGTCCTCTGGGATCCAAAGGCAGCGTTTCACTTTTGACCACAAGATGTCGCTACTGTGCACTGTTGAAAAGCTTTGAATAATCAACAATTTCACCATACAGTAGAGGGGAAAGCCTACAGTAGCTTCATTTCACCATCACTAGTAAGCACTTATCTCAATAATATTGAAAACCAGTAGTGACGTGTTTTTTTTTTTTTTTACAGGTAGTGTAGTTTCAGTTCAGCTTGACTTCAGTGGACATTCATCACAAAAACCATGATTGGAGAACAAACAGGAGGGCTATAAATACACATCAACTAATTAGTTCACCAAGTAACACCTGAAGGAAATTACGACAGGAAGCAGGAACATCAGGGACAGGAAACTGTGAACAAGAGTGAGGCTATGAAGAAAAATGAACTTCAAAATAAAAGGGATGACATAATTAAGGACATGAACTGAAAACATCAAAAAAAAAAAAAAAAAAAAAAAAAAAAAAAAAAGCCATGTTTGCCAGTTCACATTTCAGGACACAAAAGTGAGAGAAGAACACGCTTTTACACACTGCCGCAGGGATCTACAAATACTCTCTGATCACTTGTAGATTTGCAAGTGTTTGATCCCCTAAATTATGCGACACTGATGTAACGTTCAATCTCTGTAGCTCAGCTCTGACTTCTTCTGCTCTTTGAGAACATGAAACTACATGCTGACTTCTCAAGGGTTTTTAATTTGAGCGAAGTGTAAAAATACCAGGAGGAAACTGATTGCATGCCCTGGAACAAATGTAGTGGAATGACAGCATGTCTGATCATCAACACATTCTCCAAATCTGACAATCATGTGATTCAAAGAAAGTCATTATTCATTGCATTAGGCAAAAAAGATTTTCTGTTCAGCAATGAATTTTGACTTACACTCTAAGACATCACAAACCCTGCTAATGATACTCTTTGAGAAGAGATTTCAATTACGTAACTAGGACCTGCTCAAGTTAATTAGGCTATACTAAAGTAGATGTTATGCCATAAGGGCTTATAAAACAGTCTAAAAATAGTCCAGTTGCACCAACTCCAGCCACCATTGTTTGGTTGGGCCAGACAAAGTTACAAAAGAAACCTGTCTAGTAACAGGAATAGTTGTGTTGAGAGGAAACAGCAGTTTTTAATAAAATGAACTGTTTGGTGCCCAGAGCCGATCCTAGACTTCTGGGGGCCCTACGCAAAACTGTGACGAGTTATGAATGAATGAAACACTTTTGTCCACTTCCGCGGCTCGGTACGCTTTCAACTCGTTTTTTTTGTTTTGTCTCAAGTAAGACACTGTATGACATTCACCTTACATGATTTGACTGATTTTTACGTAGAAAGGGCGACAGCGCACCGCATTAAAAGAAATGACATAAGTGGTTTTCATAACCGCTGGCCATATTCAAAAACAAAACTAAAATTTTATTCTTATATTTTAATCAACATTCTATCTTAAATGTTACCCTGATTAACCAACCAAACTGTATAACATCACTGGGGCCCCCAGGGGACAAGGTAATGGTGTTACAGGACTAGAAATTAGTGTTAAAAAACTGATGAATGATTTTAAGGCTGAACATAACTAGACTTTTAAAAACAATAAAGAGAAAGCAGTGACAATAAAGAGAAAGCTGAGTGGTTAAATTTTAATGTGATTTGTCAATCTTTGAAAAAGCTCAATTCTATAGTTTTTGTTGCTTAAGGTAAACTGCACTACATATAGGTCTGCTTAACAAAACCAGCCCAATTGGTACTTAAACTATAGCGTTTCGTGGGAAAATCATTCCAGCGTTCCAGGGGGTTTCAGTATAAAAGCAACACTGAACATATCAAATTTAATTTCAAATGTAGCCTATAAATGTTCTTTCTTGGTATAAGCTAAACTGATATCAGAATGTCAAATAAAATCATAATGAAGCCTTTTTTTTGGGGTCAAAATCGCATTTTAATGTGTGTGTGTTTTAAATAACTTGGTCAGATATGAGGGACAAAATTAATTCCCCCTTACAATATAAAGCGCTTTATCTGTGTCACAGCCACTATATAAATGTAACTATAATAATATAACGTCATTGATAGATATATTAATCTATATGTAGGCTATTATTAAGGCTAATAAAGATTTTTGGTTATTAATCCTTCTCCAACTTTTGATAACACAATGTTCAGTGTATAGCTACATGCTGATTTATCTTAACATTTCAAACTTTAGAAGGAAATGTTTTTAGAGCGGCCGCTTTGATCCTCGACACTTCATCATGACATCACCATCATCCTGTCAATGGACGCGCGCACAAAACCATCTCCAGGATTACTTTCCGGGAGCATTTGTCATCAGTGAAGAAGAGACGAAACTGTATCAAGTTGACAGGGAGGCAGACTCATCGCTTCTTCTACCCACTGAAGCCTTGCTTTTGGATCATGGATGCGTCCCTCTTTCAGTTCTTCATAGAGGAATTCGGCGACACCAACTGTACTCTTATGGATGCTTTTCAGGACACTTTATACGAGAATTCGTCATTCGCGTCGATGAGTGTCGACGGTGAGGATTACAGTCTTTGTTAGCGGTGCATATGTTTTATGCAGCGTTTATAATGCACATTAATCAACACCGGTTGCATTTTCCTCTAAGGTCTCTATTGTAACGCCACCACGGATGAAATCGGAACTTGCTGGCCAAGAAGCAACTCTGGACGAATAATTGAGCGACCGTGTCCGGAGTTCATTAACGGCGTCAAATACAACACCACTAGTAAGTGACCCCTATTCGCTTTTTATTCATTAAAAACGTCTGAGGATAAGGTTGGTGGATTCATGTGCATAACTGTTAGCCTATTTATCTGTGGGTCAGTCCTTCAGGCAGAGTTAAAATATATAAAGTCGCTCCGCAAAGTGTGTCAGTGAATTTATAGATATATGCATTGCATAGATTTAATATAGAACATTTTAAGGCTTATAAGATTTCATGGACATGTATAGCTTTTGATATTTTTCTCTCAAAAGCTGTTTATACAATTGTTCTTAAAATAAATGACATGCTATTATTAATTTACGCAATTGTTTGCTCACAAATTCTGCTTCTGCAGACAATGTTATCTGCCCTGCCACATGTTCTTTGCCCTAATGTGTGAAATGAAGCAGGACAGTGAAGTTCTCTTAACACACACACACACACACACACACACTGTGTGTCTGGTTTATCCTTGTGCATGGGGACTCTATAGGCGTAATGGTTTTTATACTGTACAAACCGTATTTTCTATCGCCCTACACCGACCCTACCCCTAAACCTATCCCTCACAGAAAACTTTATGCATTTTTACATTCTCAACTCATTCTGTATGATGTATAAGCTTGTTTCCCCATGGGGACCTCAATTTAGTCCCCATGAGTCAGTGTGCATTCAGGTTTAAGTCCCCACCAGTATAGAAAAACATGTACACACACACATCAGCGGTGTGCATTGCATCCATGCTGACACTGGATGGAAAAGTTGTCTGCTCTTTTATTATGAAATATGTTGCGTGAAATTTTGTGAGATTTTCCATAAATGTGCAAAATATATGCAATTGTTACTATTACATATTTGTTATCTGAAATCATAGGACATTTGGAAAATACGTCTTAAAATTTGAAACACAATACATTCATTCAGTAAATTCTACCACTATACTATAACAATACAACAGCAGAATCTAACATAGGGTGGCTCAGTTATTTCAAACGTATTTACAGAGCATTTATTGTATGCTATCTTGTACATTATGTACAGGTACTGTTTTACTTGATGTTGATTATACTTTAGAATTAACAGTTTAAAAAAAACATTAATTCAGTATTATACTGTATATAATTTATGGTTAAAATATGTCCTAATAAATCAGCAATAAATGCCACTGAAAACCAATTCTGGGGCAAATATTACCCCTTAATAAAAAAGAATACCTTCTGACACTGTTGTGTATGATTATGCAATTGTCACTCATGCTCATAATTATGTAATCATGACCTCATGATGTTCAGATCATGAAACATTACACTGTAGTTCAAAAGACACGGAGCAGACAAACAGTATTTGATACAATCTGATCTATATATAATCTCTGTGGCATTAGACATTTTCCAGCTGCAGTTGGTTTTATCATTGCATATTAATATGACTTATGATAAAATCACTGCATGCATATGAATGTGGATTTTCCAAATGTCTCTCGTCTTCTGTAGTAGCTGGCAGTTATGATCACAAATCAGTACTTAGCGGTTTCCTCCTGTGAGCTCGCACAGCATGTAACTTTGTTCAGTGTATTGATGTGACTTTCACATTGGAGGATAATACAGGGCTCTTAGGCAAATTTAAACCTTTCACTGATGAGCTCTCAATGTATATTTTAAATAGTAAAATGTCTCTCTGTTTGCTCATATATGATTATATTGCAATCTTATTGGCTCTTTACGTCTTTTTATACATAACTTATGCACTGGCATCACTAACCCAGTTTGCCACCTTGATGGCATAGCGCTGTGCCATTAGCATTCTTTTCTGCACAAACATGCCTCCTTTCTGTGGTTTATAATTAGGTTTATTATGTGTTTCATTCACAAAGGTCTGCATGCCACGGTTAATGTTTCAGACGTTTATTAAAAAGGATGCTCTTGCTCATTTTCTAGCAAACATGGCAGCCAGCAGTAATTCATCAAATGATCAAATGATGGAGAAGAGCATCATAACCAGCAGATAATGTGTTTGTAGCATTACCTGATTTACATTATCGCTTTAGTGTAGTGGGTGCTAAAATAAAAAAAACTAAAAACACATGAGAGCAGATGTAAACAATGCTATCACTATTGTTGATAAATTATGAACCACTTATTTTACAAATTTATTGTAGCATCAATATCTCAATACACTTTGGTTGATAATGAACAAATGATAAACAAATCACTAGTAAATGACCAGTCTGTAATATGTTAATGTGCTGTATCATTAAGTACTTGTACTTGCCCATTAAAAGAACAAAAAAATGCACATTTTCAACGAATAGTAAATTATTTGTTCAGTCCTATAGCTCAACCAGTAGAGCATGACACTAGCAACACCAAGATCATGAATAAAGTGTATTGAATGTATGCTGACAAATGTCAAATCTCAAATAAAAGCATTTATTTTTCATGTTCAGTTTAAAAATACAGAAAAAATATTTAAAAAGTAAAGAATCTGAAAACTTTTTACGCTGTTTGAAGGAGATCCCATAATAATTTAATATGGCTTTACAGTAACATTTTATTTTATGATATGATTCATATTTTTTTGTATACAGTGGTTTACTTGAGTATAAATATGATTATCAGGTGGACACCCAACATAAAGGATATTAAACTGTTATATATCTATATCTGGTAACATTTTATTTTATGATATGATTCATATTTTTTTGTATACAGTGGTTTCCTTGAGTATAAATATGATTATCAGGTGGACACCCAACATAAAGGATATTAAACTGTTATATATCTATATCTAATCATGTCATGTCAATAAATGGAAAAGTCAGCCAGCCGTTTATTATCACATCAATTATTGTGCCTTTAGTCACAACAGTAATTACGAAACTGAAAAAAGATGAAAATCATTAACAAGACCTTTGTTTCAAAACATATTCGATAGTTTGATTGAGACTTATTTGCTACATAAATCTATAATATATAAAAAAACAGTTCAAATTAGTGCAGAATTAGGCCTATTGCTTTGTTGCCCACAATTCTGTCAAGAGTCAGCCAACTTTCTACATGCATAATGAAATGCGGATGTTTAAGAAAGTGCTGCGGTGAGTTTTTAGAGCAGAATAAAATCAAATGTGCCTTTTAACCCAGTGCCCCTTTAGCCTTGTTGCACCCTAAATGTGTCTTTAGCTCTATTCAGACAGTAATTGTTTCTCATGTGGACGTCTGTAAAAATAAATTAACATGGCACCTCAGTGATAAAACTCATGGATTCGGATGGCTATTTATTCACAGTGGCGGAGCGAGTTCTATGATCCTACGAACCCGGGATCGGTTCTTTTTTTCGCTTCTTTCTTGTTCTTTTTTTATCATCATGTAACGGGGACTCTTTAGGTAGAACCAAGTGTGAGCTTTACTACACAAAAGGCGTAGTCAAACAGGCAAGGTCAATATCCACCAAACAATGTAATCCTAGGCAGAGGCAAAAGAGTAATCCAAAGGAACAGGCAAGGGTCATAATCCAAGTGAGCAGTCCAAAGTAATAAATAAACAAGCAAAACAAATGAAACAAGGCTATGGCAAATGAAAACGCTTGGTAGAGTCCGCTACAGCAAAACAATACTTCGCAATGTGAATGTGAATGAGTGCAACTTAAATAGTCCTTCTAATTGGAAACAGCTGTAGGTGTAATCAGTACTTGGCATGGGGTGTCATGGGAAATGTAGTCCGTGAAACAATGGTACAGGTTAAGGATGGAGTGCCCTCTAGAGGATCTCATGGGCACTCCAGCTGGAGATCCTGACGCGTCACTTGAACATAGGAAGGTTTTGTCAAAAATACAACATTCTGGACCAAACAATTTAGCATTTAATAGCCTACTATACAGAAATTGATTAAAGTAATCAAATGTAAAAATAAAGCACTGCATAGACTTCACCATATAAATTCAACACAAATTGATTCATAACAGTTATACAATATTCAATGAAGAGCAGTGAATAATTCTCTCACTTTGTTTTATTGTTTGATTAACAGATGATGACAGACAGCAGCAGGTTTATAGGATGCTGTCACGGAATGCACAGATACTGACTAGCATTCGATTAATTTTCAAACTGCTTATTTTCAATTAAGACATAGCTGACTGTATTTAGTGAAAACTCACCAAGACGGACATTTTTACATATACAAAGCACAAAGTAGCCTATATGTGTCCGTGCTTCATTCCGTCTCGAATCGCGCACAAGGAAAGCGCTTGGGGAACAGTGTCTCTTCCACAGCTCAGTGCGATTTTAACTTGTTTTTTAGTATCGAGCAAGAATGAGGAGGAAACTGTATATGACAGTCACATTACATGATTTGACTGATTTGGATGTTACATAGAAAGGGCGACAGCGCAGCGCATTAAGGAAAGGAACATTCATGTTTTCATAACCTCTGGACAAAATCAAAAACGAAACTAAAATTAAATAATCGTTGAGAGCAAGGGGGCCCTACGCAACCTACGTACTTTGTGTATAGGGAGGATCGGCTCTGGGTAAATGTGCACAAAGAGAGAAACAATTTGGCCTTTACTCGCTTGTATGTGTATTTATGCACACAGCTACACACATAAATGTATGCACACTCACACAGTATTGGCAATATTGTTGACTTGACTCCACAGACACTATTTGAAGGAACTGAAGTGAGCTGGATGATGACATCACTGAATCAACGATGAACCGACTTTAACTGAAAAACTGATGGTTTTCTATTG
The DNA here is from genome assembly GCF_001515605.1 of Sinocyclocheilus anshuiensis. Classification (NCBI taxonomy): domain Eukaryota; kingdom Metazoa; phylum Chordata; class Actinopteri; order Cypriniformes; family Cyprinidae; genus Sinocyclocheilus; species Sinocyclocheilus anshuiensis. Next base: position 2,063,926 of record NW_015555703.1, read on the forward strand.
TCCTTTTGCATTATCAGCACATGTTTTTTTCTGTTTAACACAGTAAAGCTGCTTTGACACAATCTATATTGAATAAAGCGCTATATAAGGTGACTTGACACAAATATTATAGTATATGTATATTTTTAGTATTATCCAAAAGTGTGGTAAATGTGCACAAAGAGAGAAACACGTTTTGCCTATTACATGCAACAACGGTTGCCCTAAACTCAGTGCTTTTTCCCTCACTGCACCTGTGTGAAAACAGAACTTAAACCATTTCATCTCTAATGCAGCAAGAGCAACCCAATCTCATGGCAATTCGTACATATTTGACAAGGTGGCTAATTCATACGAATTCTTACGCCTCACTTGTACGAATTCATCCGATTTGTGAATAATCGTATGCATTTTACGAGGTGGCAAATTCGTAGGAATTCGTACGAAGGATCACACCTAACACCGCCCCCAAACTTAACCGTTACAGAAATCGTACAAAATCGTACGAGTGAGGTTGTACGAATTTGTACGAATTAGCTACCTCGTAAAATACATACAAATTGGCCGTGAGAGAGATCTTTATAAGTTCCGTCGCTATCAAATTAGCTGCGATTGAGCAAACAGCTGCTTACCTCCAGTTTGCATTGCAGAATGGATGTGACATGTCGTGTGACTAGAACTTTCTGTGACTTCATGTGCATCTCCCTCATTGACGAATTCATTCCGATCAGATTCAGAATGATCAAATAATGAGTGATCGGACTCCGAGTCCATCAACACCTCCAGTACTTGATCAGCCTTATATATCTGTATTTTTCTGATATTTTGACCTACATTCTCGCTACTCCTTCCAGTTTGTGCCGATCGCTGTCTACTCTTGTTTCCTTGATTCAAAAGTCCTGTACTCTCTCAGAACATGCGCATTACCGTATACCACCTAAAACACGGATACCCGGAAAATTCTGTGTTTGGCAGGAAAAGAGTTAACAGCTCCCATTCATTGTGGTGGAGCAGTTATGAAATATTCTTCTTGTAAATACTTTCTTTTTTAAGTAATATATATGCATGCAAATTACAGCGAAGTGTTACAGTTACCATACGGTGTTCGGCAGTGGTCAAAAAGGATTCAAATTTTGAATCGATTTCTTATTTTAAACCCAGAGATGTGGATTCAGACAGCAATTAAATTACCACATGACCTTGGTGTTTGTCAAAAAACAGTAGGCGATTGATTTTTTGACTGATTTTGGTAACACTTTACTTGAAGGGGTGTGCATAAGACTGACATGACAACTTCATAATCATG
>NW_015555703.1:2065434-2068663 GCF_001515605.1 Sinocyclocheilus anshuiensis
CATAAACATGCATAAAAAACCTTCATATTCATGACATGTGTCATGTCATGATTATGAAGGTGTCATGTCAGTCTTATGCACACCCCTTCAAGTAAAGTGTAACCCTGATTTTTTCACAGTTGGTGGGAGAAACACACAGGCATTCTGGATTCTGACAGCAATAAAATCACTGTCTAACCCCTGTAGGAAAATCGCTTACTTCCCCATGAGAAACAATTACCATGCGAATCGGGCTTTTGCCACATATTGATATATAGAATACTATGAAATATACAGCTTTTAATGGTAAATACTAGTATTCCATTTGTTCACCTCAATGGCTGCTTAAATAAATGTTCGACTTGACCCGTCTCTGATTCATTAACAGCGATTATTTATATACAATCTATTATAGGAACCAAATCCATTAGAGAACCGATTCAAGTATCTGCCGTGAATCAGATTAATTGCTCACAGAATGGAATACTGTACATTAGAAAGTTTAGAAACCAGACCTGCTTTTGAATTGCTACTTATCATTATTCTGATCAGCTTCCTTTAGTTAATACTAAAGTTTTATTGAAATACATCTCACAATCGGCATGCTTATCCAGCACTCTTTCAGTCAGCGGCAAGCCCCGCACACAGCTGTTTCAAATCGATTGGTTTCAAAGTGAATGCCTTTTGCCTCCTCATTCATCTGTTAAACAAATAGCTGTTGAACTTCATGGTTTGGGCTCTGTTGTTATCAAATGTACATTGACACCTAGCTCTATTGATATTTAATATTTAAGATATTGCTCTATTAAATGGCTTCATCATGGTTGGCCACTTTCAGTGTCATAGTTTAGTTGACTGACTTTGGAAAGCTGTCCTGTTTTGGGCTTAGTTACTGTAAATTGCAGTTTGGGAGGCTAAACTTAACAGCAGCTATTTGGATAAGAATACAAACACTTAAACTGAATTGAGCTGAATTACTGTCTTCTGTAGAGCTGCTTAGCTGAAATTGAAGTCGGTTTATAATTAATGAACATTGCAGTGTTGACACTGGTAATGCTTTGAAACAGTCTGTATTGTGCAAAGCTCTACATAAAAAATGTGACTCGAATGTGACTAGCTTTCAAAACATACTGTATATGTATCGCTACTTAATCAGTGTGTGAACATACAGTTCAGCTCACCTTATTTTATGGATCTGCACCTTTAGTAACCAGATTAAAATAACAGTGTCCACTAAGATGTCACCAACTTTAAACAGTTTGACAGCAATCAAGTCTATGAAATATTTCACTCTTTCAGAAGCTCCCTCAGACCCCTCTGCTTTGGTTGTTTCTGCTTTGATAAGCCCATTATCAGGGGTGCACATAAGTTTTTCAGCCTGGTTCTCAAAAGAGCACCTGGAGATTTGGTTTGGTTTTCACACTGCACATAGTGTGACCCATTAAATATAACTATAAAAATGATAATAGTGATAATAATATTATTGCACTTTATTTTTTTATAAAATAATAAACTAAATAATAAAGTGTCATAATATTATTATATTTTAAAATAAAAAGGGAGTATTAAATAAAAATACAATTATTTTATAGTACTCTTAACAATAAAATGCTAATATTTACTCTTTTTTTTAATATGAATTTTTCATTTTCAAACTTATAATCAGCAAGCTTTTATTTTGCCAGGTTGCTGGCAAGTAAGTGCTGCTGAGTGAAGAGCAGAAGCAAAGTCCTTTTAAGACAAGTCATGTCACTCGGCGGCCATCTTTAAAACGCCTCTCGGGCATGCAAGTGCAACTCCTATCTCTTTGAATGGGGAAACATCAAATTCTCCAAAACTGTTCACTAAGCTTACGATTAAATTTCATATTTGAAATCACCAAAGAAATCTGACAACAACTGTGTCATAAATGTTGTTACTTTTGCTCAAATAGCATTATAAAAAGCTTATTTTTCAGGCTAGATCAGCCAGTGCGCATGCGCAGTCCTGAGCGCACGTCTCTAAACACAATCTACTAAATATAGAAATTATAAATATAGTTTCATCATCTTGACCGTCGTAGCCAAACGCGATGTGTAGTTTGAATGCTGAATGAAGGATGACTGACAGCCGCAGCGGAGAAAAGATTTGACATCAACTTGAATTTAATGACTTTAATATTCATCTGTACCTCACATTAAACTATGGAATGGCTTCAGAAGACTCTGAATATAGTTCACGGAATCTTTATATTTTGTTGGGCTTAACAATAACACAGAATAGTATATGCACTATATCGGATTTGGATCAGTCTCGTCTGACTGATACCCGATCCGGCAGAAAATGGCAGTATTGGAGCCGATACCGATACTGAGAATTGAATCAGTGCATCTCTAATTGTAATACAACTTATCGTGCAGCCCTATTTGAACTGAAACAACAAATAAAGATCTTCTTTACAGCATTATCTCCATAGTTGAGTTTCCATAATTGATTCTGCTATTTTCCAGTTTATCACTGTGAAGCTGCTTTGACACAATCTGTATTGTATGAAGTGCTATAGAAATAAAGGTGACTTGATTTGACTTGACATGCCTAGTTTAGACAGGTCAAGCTGTTTCAGCATGACGCGGCATGACAAGGGACGTCCACATACACATTAGGGTGTAAGGGCCCTATTTTAACGATCTAAGCGCATGGTCTAAAGCGCACGGCGCAGGTACACTTATGGCGTGTCCAAATCCACTTTTGCGGAACGGTCAAAAACGGTCGGCGCGCCCGGCGCATGGTCTAAAAGGGTTGTCCCTATTCTCTTAATGAGTAATGGGTGTGTTTTGGGCATAACGTGCAATAAACCAATCAGAGTCTCATCTCCCATTCCCTTTAAGAGCCAGTTGCGCTCGTGCCATGGCGGATTTGCTATTTACATGGCGGAATTTGCAAGCGCAAAGAGAGCGCTTCAGAGATGAAACGGAGCTGCTCGTCCGCGAGTAAATAGGTAGCCTAATTCTGATACATGCAATGACTATCCATTATGACATGTAGGCATTTTTATATTTGTGTAGCCTACACTACACAATAGGGCTGGGTATCGTTCAAAAATTTTCGATATCGATACCGATACGATACCTTGACTTCGATACCGGTTCCTGAACGATACTTTTTTCGATACCAATTTTATGAAATCTATTTTAACAAGATTACATTATCTAAAAAAAAAACTTTGGTTTTATTTTTCAGCTTGTTGATGTTTATACAGACTCAAAGACTC
>NW_015555703.1:2069045-2090877 GCF_001515605.1 Sinocyclocheilus anshuiensis
ATTTGCTACCGAACGACGAGACGTTTTTCGATACTCGATGGTATCGAGGCAATTCGGTCGGTGCCTAAAAAGTATTGAACTCGATACCCAGCCCTACTACACAATAATCTTTTACATTGCAATCCTTTAATTTTTAATATTTGGCATGTTTGTGTGCTGCTGTGCGTCCCTGTGTGTGTAATAAGCAGAGTGTACGTGCGCTGTGGACTCGCCTATACTAACGCGCTCTTTAAATAACAAAAAGACTACTGCGCCATTGACTTTAGACCAGGTTTTAGTTGGTCAATGGCCAACGTCTACTGTCAACGTTAAATTGATGTCCAATACCGACGTCAGCTGACGTTGATATTTTGTTGTTTTTAGGTTGTGTAACCAAAATCCAATGTTAAGTCAACGTCAAATTGACGTCAAATATTGACGTCAACCCGATTTTCATTTTTAACCAAAATGCAACGTCTGTCTGATGTCATGTCCAACGTCAACCTGATGTTACATAGACGTCCAGTGCCTGCTGGGTAGCAAGAAACACCGCGCCGGGTGTATGATAGGGCCCCATGTGATTTCTGTTTGACGTTTCCCCATTACCTAATGAGTGCTACAGCATATAATGGCACGTATATGTTTGAAATGTCAGTAACTGAACTGTAATAACTGCGTTTAAATCGCTGCTCTAATCTGTGATTCTAAATCTGTTTAATGACTAACTCTGCATTAGATAAGGTGCATTTTCAGGTCTAAAACACCATAATGCTCAGATGTGACAGAAGCTTGTACTACTAACCCACTAGTAAAAATAGATTTATAACCGTTTTACTGTATGTGATTTTGTTTATACAAAATCTAGACCTCTCATCCTTTTTACAGGTTAAACATTTTTGTTTGAATGTGGATCAGGCACATTTTGAGGTGGCTTAAGCTCTCGGGCTTTGACAGAATTGCTACAGTCCTATGACAGAGCCGTTGGTGAGAAGAAAATGTAAAAATAGATTGAGCTGATAACCACGGCTATATTTAAACAGCCTTTCTCATCTCCTGGTTAGATTTTTCCTTCCATTAAGGTTCATTTCCAGCCCAGCAAATCAGCCAGCCTTTAAGCATCTTCTCAATTACTAGTCTTCGAAATCATCCTGCTGAATTGTATGAAATGTCTTCATAGTTTATGTGACCTGTGGTTATTCTGCTATGAGACCTGTATGAGGGGAACTGCATTCATACATTTACTAAAGATCACTGTGAAACCAAGCATTAGACAATAATTGCAAAAAAAAAAAAAAAAGTATTGAAAAGCCTTGGATCAGATGCCAATTAGTGTGATAGTTTGTTAAATATTACGATAATATTCATTTGGGTCAAAGACGAAAAAGAAGTTTCAAACATCAGAACAATGAAAGTTTAATATAGCGTTATTTTTTCCCCTGTACATTAAAATGGGTCCTATTAATTAATTAGCAAAAAATAATGACTCTCATATACTTTTACCATGATTTACAGAAGACACTCACTAAAATGTCATTCGGTGTACCGGTAGTTTATACTCCAAAAAGTCTTATCAAGCTTATTTAGAACAAGAATCATTAGATGACATTAAAAGTTGAGCCCCAAAAACTCATTGACAATTCATTGTCATTTTAAATCTTTTCCAGTCTTTGCCATTATTCTTCAAACCACTAGGTTTGATCTATTTCCCAGGAATTTAGTTTTAATTGTTTAAAATACAACAAAATTTAGTATGTGAAAATTTTCTTTTATATATTTTTCATAAGTACAGGTCAGAATAAGTATGTAGCTTAATTTTTACTTAAATACATCTGACATTTTATTTTCAAAAAAATTATTTGAAACATTAAAGTTGACACTTTACTTGCATTTAATATGCTTTTTATGTATATAAAATTACTTTTGTAAATTTAATTTAGTGCTGACACCAAAATGGGACGTCTCGTCTTTGACCCATTCATACAAGTATGACTTATTTTTTAATTTTTGGTTGAATTATTTATTGTGTCCCGCAGTATATATTATCCCATTAAAGAGTGACTTGTATCTATGTATTTTATTGTGTTTTTATTATGATTAGTTTTGTAAGTTTATTTTATGTCCTTTTTACAGTGTAACCCATTACGAAAAATTCTGATAATTTGTTTCAAACAAACAACTTAGTATGCAAAATGAATGACTTAACACAACTTCTGCTATTTACAAAGAATTGTAGCAGTGATTTTTTATTATTTTTTTATCTTGCGATGGCCGATGTTGGATTAACTTTTAGTGACACCTACACAATAATCAATTTATTCTGTGAGGATTTTCAGAATGGGTTGTTTGAGTGAAAATTGGCCAGAGGAGTAAAGTCCTGAAAAGTGCATTTCTTTAAAATGATCCATAGTTAGTAAGAGGTAAGTTAGTAGTTAATAACAGGACTAATAAAATGTACTCACCCAAATTATAAATCTACAATTACTTATTGATTATATTGATATTAAAGAAGTGGTTAAAATGTTAATTTGTCTGGCATTAGTTATTGATTAGTTTCACATTAATTATGAACATTATGAAACTATTACTTACTGGATCCTTAACCAGAGTTTCTTATTAATGGCAATTAGCATGTTAATATTGAGTTACTCATTTGTTCCTGTGTAGTTATTAATTAATGACAGAACAGTATTGTTTTCCACATAAAAAAATCACATAAACATGAAGGAGATGAGAGTGAATAAATGATGTAATTTTCAATTGTGAACTACTCTTTTACTTTTTCAGACCACTGTATCGTAAACATTTCCTTGTTAGCTTTAGGTATATTTATACAGTTCAGACTTCCACCTTCAGCGCACAAAGTGGATGGATTTCAATAAAGCAAGCTCTAGAGTCATTTGTCTTGTCATTTTTGATGCAGGTTTTGTTGAAAGAATGCCAGGTTTTAAGTTGTAAGTACATTGCTAATGGGATTTATGGAAATGGAACATTCAATCAATATGTCCATCACAAGCATCTATAGGTTTAAATTCTCCCTGTGTGTGTGTGGTGTTACCGCAAGCTTTCCGTGTTGATCCACTATTTACCGGATACTGGCAGCACTCAAAATAATGAATAGATTGTGCTTAACTCCAGATTCAGGTAAGCTGTTATGAACCGCCACTTTCCAGTTTGCTTAATAAATATTAATGGCAGCAGAAGATGTTGCTAAAGAGGTTTATGCATCTTTTAAAGATGTCCTCCCCATTTGTGCTGGTTAATGGCACATTCGTTATTCTAAAATGTTCATTTATGGCTGTGTTCTTCAATGTAGCACGAGGTCCTTGATTTCCTGCAGAACACAACCCCTGGTGTGTCATTAAGAAACTGAGCAGCCTTCAAGATACTCAGCCCTTCCATTACAAACAAATAAATAACTCTCAAATCTGACATTGCTAATTCGGTTTTCTTCTTTGTCATGTTCCTGGGTGCTCCACTCCTTTTATCATTCCCCTCGTTGCTAAAGAGGATACCCACTGATTGTTAAATAGCTTTGTCTTTCCTGCTCACTAGAGTTTGCAAAGAGAACCTGCAGCCGTTTTGATGTTCAGTTTAGAGAAAAAACATATTCCTGTTATCTGTGTTTGTGGATTTTGTATTTGTATTTTAACCTGCAGCAGGGGTGTTTCCTTCAAGGAGGCAAGAAAATAATCCATAGTACAATAATAAAACAACACAAGTATCACAATATATGACATTAAAAAGTGTATAAGTCAATCATTTTTCGAAAGTAACACTGTCCATCAGTGAAACCAGTGGGTAAAGTTAAAGCGGGAGGCCACGGCTCTCTTGCCTCCCCTGAGCCCATTGAGTTTCTTAACCAGGGCTGCGTGAAACCTTGTGGTCCTTGACGTAATGCCAGGGGGTCTGTATAAAGTATGAATTTTTGTATATTTTGTATATTTTGACATGGCATGTTCCCATTAAAAAAGTCTAATATAGTTGATGATATGGCCAAATACTGGACAAGTCAACTAACTTGAATTATACTTGATTGCATTTGGTCCCCACTCCTCACAAAGACATACATGATACTAATGAGTCAGTTTTGTTCTGGGTGTCCTTGAGGATGGTTCTGAATTGGACTGGGGTCCGGTACTCAAAAAGGTTGCGATTCACTGCCCTAAAGCATGCGGTGGGTTTGGTGGGGGTAATTAAGAATGAATGAGGGAAAGACAGGTGAGAGGCAATGCCTCCATTGCGCTCTTAACACGTAGCAGGGATGAGGAAGGCATTTGAAATACAAGTGATGATAATCTAAACAGATATGGCAGGTGATAAGAATACAAACATGTAACATAAATCCAAATAGGGAAGACAATAATCCAACAAGAATCCAAAAACGCAACAGCTTTACCAAAACTAGTAAAGACAAAAACCGACATCCAAAGACTCAAACATAGGGCAATATACACAGACAAACAATAGGATAACAAGGCACAGGTGAAACTGATTAAACTCTATGATAATGTAGGCCTTGTTCAGACTGCCAGCAAAAATCAGAATTTTTGCATATTCGGATATGATCCAGATGGGTTTTTGAAAATCTTGGGGAAAAAAAAGACTACTGTTGTCTAGTGGGTATCATGGGGGAAAAAGTTGATGATGCTAATTGCTTCAGATGGAGAAAGTGGACAGTCAAGCCCCTTGTTTTATAAGTCTTCCTGGAATTTTTTATCTGACCACCAGTTTATTTTAGTATTGTTAAGGGTCAATGATGATTTAATTGCATGAATATTACAAGTTAACTTTGAAGATACATTTTCACTTTAAATAATTCGATTTACAAAATAACTTTCTCGTGATGTTGATAAAGGAAGGATCTTAACATGCTGCAGTGCTAAAATAAGCTAAAATGATGCATGCTGGAACATGCCAAAAATGATAAAACACTACAACGTCAACTAGAGCTAAATTAAAGAATAATTAACACTCCCAAGATTGCTGTTTATACTTTTCAAACTTCCAAAAATAAATAATACATAGTGGGTTGTTTTGTTGATGCAGTGATGAAAACGTTAGATTTGTGGAACTGTTGTGATTGAGAACATGATGGCATTATTCTCTCCTGTCTCGTCATTTCACCTCTATTCAGCATGCTATTTATACAGTAAAGCCACATTTTGTGTTCGTGTGATCAGGGGCGGATTTAGTGGTTTGCCCCAGGCAAAAAATATGAATGGGGTCCTATGTATTTGCACACATTTACAAATTTAGCCTTGAGGTTCCTTTTTTGTTGTGATGCTTGCTGCTGCATGATGGTGCCCCACAGTTGTGTCCAGTGTTTCTACATTTTTCATGCACATGTTATAATGGCTTTCTTTCATGTTGTAGACCACGAAATAGCAATTGATTTACAGTTTTCACAAAAACAAAATAAATTATAAAATGATAAACCTCGCAATTGAGCCTTTAAACAACTTTTTTAAAAAAGAGATAAGAGAGTATAAAAAGCATTAAAAAGAGTATAAATTATGATATTAATTTAAAACGGGGTTATGTGGGTGGATTTTCGCATTGGTCTGAACAAAAACTGCAGACGTGATTATTGAAAATGCACATTGATTCTCTGCCAGCAGGAAGCGCTTTTGGAACATCAGAAATACAGCGGTTTCCTCGGTAACGACTGTAAAAAAAGCAGCGCTGCGCTCATAAACGCTAATTTATCAGATATAATGAAAAGGCCATGGAAGGCCATTGAATTAGTGAGAATGAAAAAAGTGTGAAAAAATATAGCCAATATTGAGGAGAAAAGTCCACTGATGACTGTGATGAGTTACCAGCGTAAGCCTGTGTGCCAAAGGCTGTCTAATTCTAAACTTTAAAATACACTTATTTTAGTTATTTTAACTACAAATTTAAATGAAAATGAAAAAAAAAATAATGAAAAGGAAATTATAAATTTGCACACGGATTATATCAACCAAACTGCGTATGCGTCCTCTACTTGGGTTCTTATGAATAAGTAAGCAGCATTTAAAACAATAAACATATAATGCACACTGTTGCTCAATATTTAATTACAGCTTCAGATGAATGATATATTTATTTGCTACAAGCAGGATACACAAGAAGTGTATTAAACTCGGACACGCAGACGGTTGTCGTGGTGATAAACACCGTAAAAAGCAACCGTTCGCGTGTTCGCACTTAATGCGCATCTCGTAGATGAAAAGCATTTTAGGGGACCCTTGGCTTTTGGGGGCCCAAGGCGGTTGCCTACCTTTGCCTAATGGGTAAGTCCGCCTCTACTTGTGATATGCAAAACTCAGTAGTTGAAAACAGGTTAAGAGTCAGATTATTAATTAAGATAAATAAATTACAGGACAGTGTTTCAGATGCTGTCAACTCTATTCTGTGAACCAGTAGATTTCATTAACTTACAGTGCTGTGGGTCTGTGAAACATGGGTTGCATGGGGTGCAAAAATGGGGTATGCATAAGGGCATCGTACAGGGGGAGGCCACTGTGCCAAAATCATTCCTTGAAAATCATCTTTAATAAAATGTTAAGTAATCAAAAGCTTATTCATTAAATGAGTAGCATTTTAAATTAGTTAAATACATATTTAATTACAAAATTACATATCAATCACTCACATTAGCTACTCTAAAGTCTGTCACAGTCACTTGCATTAAAATTGACTTGCTTATGATAAAGAGAGTTGCTTACCAATCATTTGGAACAATTAAGAACATTGTTTCTGCTTCTGTTTCTATTGAAATTAATTGTGCAGATAAAATGAATGTACTGTCTAATAATTAAAATGGTTGTATTGGTTTTTACATGGCTGTTCATAAAAAAAATATGTCTTAAAGTTTTGATCTAGCATATCTTTTAGTTTTTAATAGTTTAATAGGTTTAAGCATTTATAAAAATATATTTTTTGAGAGTTTTTAACCACTGTTTCATAGTATACAGTATATGCAAGTAGTTTCATACTTAAAGTTAAAATTGTAATGGTCAATTTACTAGGATAATGAAGAGATGATAGAAAATGACAAATCAGGTAAAGAGAACAGGAATGGGTATCACGCAGGACATTATAGATTGCAGGTTAAAGTATTGCAGATTCAATGTATATATTTTGTGAAATATGATTGGTTTACTGTAGCACAGAGACAAGAAAGCAAATGTGTCTATATCAATGACTATTTGTTCATTTGTCTTAGGTCAAAGCTGCTTGTTATGAACTGTTTTTCTTCACGGAAGCTTTTTGTTTAAAGAGCTAATAAAATAATTCAACTCAAATTAATATTTTTTACCAAAATATTTACTTATGTGGCAAGTAGCCATGTAATAAACCATGTAATATGGTAGTTATTGCAAAACAAACCTATAGAGTGATACAGGACTGCTCTGCTTTGAGTAGAAAGTAGTCTACTCATAATATATTAAAAAAATATGAAGATAATTAGCTCTGACTGATTTTAAATCGTAATTTTGGCCACCCCTGAAATGGGTCATACAATTAACATTACCTGAGCAGTTAAATTAAGCACACTATAAAACCACGCTCATTCAGGGACCTGCATTTATTGCATGGGTGGAGAAATAACATAATGTGTTTAAAATGCATATACACAGGGAGACGAGGAGACACATTCCCGTTCACACCTGGTGTTTTATTCCATCTCTCTTGTCCACTTTCAACCACTTCTGTCCTGATTTCTTTGAGGGAAAGGTCTATGGGCGGGTCCCTCTGTTTTTTGTCAGAACACCAGGGGGAGGGTTGAATGTCGATGCGCATTAATATTAGGTCAGATTTCTGCTGCTTGTGGTGTTAGTGAAGAAAGATGCTGCAGAAAGTTGTGTACATGTATATGTATGGGCTTTTTCAGCTATTTTGATCCAGTGGACGAAATAAGCTCACACAAAGTTCATATGCTCGCAAAATGAGACGACAGAAAAAGACAAGGCAAGCAGCCGCTTTCATTTCTGCAATGATAACCTCAAGACCTCCGCAAAACGCTTTGGGTTCACGCTAGAAGTCAGGACTGGTGGAAGAATATTGTGCTCGGTACATTTACTAATGACCAATGGCTGAAACGGTTTCGTATATTTCTGCTGTTTTCAAAAAAAGTTTAAATCCTGTCTGAGTAGCACGATTCCCAACAACACGTCCCACAATGATTACATGTCCGTTCAGGTGGTCTTCAGTGTCTGTTCGAATGCATTCGACAACATGAGCATCCACACTATGGGAGCAGTCCAATCAAATGCATTTTCCACTACCTCTGGAAGGGTCGAAAGTAGAGAAGCTCAAAACATTTTACACCCCATTCACACCTGTATTTAGTGTTGTCCACTTGTGATGGGATCGACCAAAACACATCTTAATACCTTTTAATAGGCTTACATCAGATATCAGTGATTGAAGCAACCACTTGCAGTATTTTTTTTTTCTGTAAATCCTTTCAATGCCAACTCGCTATTAATTTTGTGGAGCTCTGCCATTCAACTGCACAGACTGTCAACATACTCTCAACAGATACTTGATATCCTTATTCAATTTCTGTAAATTTGAACTTTTAAATTGTCACTGGCTCCTTTTTTCAGTTTTTTGTTTTTCTAACAGAACATGTAAGTGTAATCAAGTGACAGAAATACTGAATTTATGATCCATATTGTTAGAGTTTTCAATAATTACTTGGATTAATGCCCAGTTACACTTTTATCTCTTTTACTTTTAAATCAGAATGATATCTTAGCTTTACCATTCATAGCATCTGTGGTCTTATTTTCCAAAGATGTGTCCAGGAGTACAGTCTACCAATAGCATTACAGCGACAGCACTAGGAACACCACATACAGCAAAAAAATTGGTTCTGAAAATTGATCTGTCTTTGGCACTACATCACCCAATGATTTTGCCATAAATGTATTGCCTCGCCATGGTGAAATCATTCGAGATATCAAAAATATGTTTGCATCTTAGCATGCTCAATGTCTTAGCATCATGCTGACCAAGTTTGGTGACGATCTTATGAATCCTCTAGGGGTAGTATTTAAAAGTTTTTAAAAGCTTTTGCGTGGGCCTAATGCCTGATGATTCTGGTGTGTACACAAATTTTGACGTTTTGAGAATGTTAAGGGTCGCAAAAGCCCCCAAAACTTAAAATAAAATAAATAAATAATCATAATAATCCTTGGGAAAATAAAAGGGTCCTGTGTACTTTCAGTGTTTGATTATTAAAACGTGACTTCATTCAGTATGGATAAAAACAACTGAGTCCTTTTGAATTCTGAAGCCTCTAATAAAATGGCCCTAATAATATTAACAGAACATATTAACAGGATTTTGAAAAATCTTAATTTATTATGTTCAGAAGTGCAGCTTGGAAAAGAGATCAGAATTTTTCATGAAATGGGAAAAAAGAGTGAAAAGACCAGTGCAAAACAAGACAATTTAAGCACGCTGGATTTTCTGATATGCAAATGAACACGTAGGAATAAGAAAAAAGTAAATCCTTCTGTGCATTTGAATATTACATGTTCAAATACCCAAATGGAAAACAACATATCAAACAGGTGAACTCTTAACTGGAAGCTTTACTCTAGATAGAGCCAGCAGCCCTTGAAATAGGGTAGAACTTTAAATGAGTCAGTGCAGCAAGCTGTTATATTATGCATGTGCATTCAGCAAGTTCCTGAGTTAAGACGTTTTCTTCAAAGAAGTTCTTGATTACCAATTTATTTTAACTTGTGAATTTGACCTTATTATGACCAGAGAACAATAAAGTATTTCAGGTGTGCAATGACTATAAAAAAGCCTTTTTGGGCTTTAAGAACTACACTGACTTATGAACTTCTGCTTTCATTCTCTTCTCTGCAGGAATTGCTTACAGAGAGTGCTTGGACAATGGCACATGGGCACTGAAAAGTAACTACTCCAACTGTGAGCCCATTTTAGAGGAAAAGGTGGGTGAATGTGCTCTAAGCCTGAACTTTATATTATTTATATTTCTTTCTTTCTTTCTTTGCTGAATATAATTATTATTAAATACATAGCAAATCTAAATTAACATAGAAGTCCTTCGGTTTTGTTGCCTTGGGAGTGAGAAATGGTTGCTTATCAGTATGGACTTTTTCACAGATGTGTTTCGATTTTAATTTAGCAGGGTAGATTTTGAGAAAGTTTGGCTTTAGTGATGTCCAAAGGATTATTGATAATATTTCATTAGTAAAAAAAACAAACAAAAAAAAACAAGTATAGCTGCAAGCAGAGATGATGGGCCTAAGCACACAGAAGATATGAGGCTTCCTATTTCCTATTTTCGCCATAAATGTATCGCCTTGCCACGACAAAAAAAACTTGAGATATGAAAAATCTGTTCACAATTTAGCATACTCAGTGTCTTGGCATGATGTTGACCCATTTTGGTAATGATCACATGAATTTCTTATGAATTCAAAAGCACACACTTCTCAAAATCCAAAATGTCTGATTTCCTGTCAGGCGAAGCATATGACATGTTTCCTTCCTAATGCATTTCTAGAATCCTGGCTCATGTGGTTGCCAGAGTGTCAAGGGATGACCTTCCTCTTTTTCTTGAAAAGAAAGTTTGTCTCAAGCGAAACACTTCAATTTAAAATGATCACAGTGTGAAACACTTAACACACTTACAGTAAGAAGATAAACTCCACTTGAGTTTCTGAAACACGATAAAGCTCTGAAGATAGCATGGGCAGATAAACCGTCTTCCTGAAGAAGAGAAATACAAGGAGTGATGGGACATGTCCTTTTAAGGCAGAGGTGATACTAGTGCCGTCAGGCAATGGATTGGCATGACGCTTTACGGGTTTCAGACAATCATCACACTGGATTTTCCTACAGCATCACCTACTGATGTAGCGTCAAATGAATCTATGAAAGGGAACTAATTCTTTTATTAACGATGCCTGTTCATTTATGAGAATGTGGTGATTTTTTGTTTTTATTTGTTAACTAGTTCGTTTGCAGAATGAATGACTCACTAGTCATGTTTTAATGCTGTGTGAGAAATTGCCAGGTGTGACATTCAGTTTCAGTAGTGTTGGCAATAAATGCTTACATAACTTTTGGCAACACATAAGGTTTGAATACAGCTTCAAATATGCCTTTGCATAAAGTTTCAAATACTGCTGCCAAGTGAGTTACAGGAAATTTGATCTGTTTTCCCACAGGGAATGCTGTAATTACATTTGCTCTGTTTTCCCAATGTCCTCTGCATCAGCTGCAATGTTTACTCTGCTGTTGTTTCATGTTTGAATATGGTCTTGAATATGAATATATGAATATTTGAAATTTGAATATGGTTTTTCAAGTCAATAAGATATATATTTTTTTTAATCTTGTGCATTATATATATATATATATATATATATATATACAGTATATATATATATATACTGCTACACTGAAAACAATTCAAAATGTTTGGTTGGTTTAAATCAGATAATGCCAGTGCTTTTACTTTGTGTTGTTTACAGAATCCACAATGCTTCTGGCTTATTCTGAATGACATGCAGCATATAATCAGTTTGGCCCAATTATTTAGCTATTGTCACATTATATAAAGCAGCCCATATTTGACATAAGAAACTATTAAGCATATACATAGTATTGGATGCTGTGTAATTGATATAAATTCTTCGATATAAAATCCATCTTACTTGCTCATGCATCATTTAACTTATCACTTCACACGACTTCTGCATGCAAACATTCTGCAAAAGGACAATTGAATTCCTTTAGAGTTGTGTCACAGTTTTATGACCTTATTCAAGGACTCATGAGAAATATATAAATTAAATTAAATTAGTCTTTTGGAAGTTTCCAAATACTGGTCGCTAAGTAATACATATTGATTTGTGCCATAATTGCAATCATTTATTACCATGTCATATGCTGGAACAGTGAGTTTCTTCTTTAATCATGGCAGAATTAATAATGAACCGGGTGTATTTTTCCCATTTTTTAATTATTTATTTATTTTACAGAGGAAGTACCCCATGCACTACAAGATAGCCCTCATCATAAACTACTTTGGTCACTGTATATCTGTTGGAGCTCTCGTTATTGCCTTTATTCTCTTTCTGTGCTTGAGGTAAGTGTGTCGGTGTATTTTCAGCACTATAGTGTGTGAGTAATACCTTGTGCTGAGGCCTTGTTTAAAGTTAATAAATGTTCATTCAGTGCAGGAAAAATGTATATTTCAGGAAACTTCTTTATTTTAATAAGGATCATATATATGCTAAAGGATAGTTTCTGTCATTATTTACTCTAATTGCATGAGCTAAGGTTGCAGGTTGAGATGCTCAAACAAACAGCAATATTTGATAGCACCACAGAGTCACAGTGTTTCCACTTTTCAGGAAAAATCAACATTCGAATCATTTAAAAAAATAATACTAAAATAAACATTGTTTTTAAATAGGCAAACTTTATAGAAAATGTTACTGAACATTTCCTTAAATACATGTTCAGAATGATTAATCTTTCAGAAATGACTGTTGTCTAACTCTTTGCACAGTCTCATGTCCATGCATATGTAATTCCTTAATCAACTCGTGCAATGCTAAAACTGTGTCACAGTGTAATTGCTGAAATGATTGTTTCATTGATTTATTATTTTAAATTCAAGGAGCATCCGATGCCTTCGCAACATAATCCACTGGAACTTAATTACGACTTTCATTCTGAGGAATGTAATGTGGTTTTTGCTTCAGCTGATTGACCAAAACATTTATGAGACAAATGAGGTATGAAACACTTTTAAACTTACTTATCAGCCTATTAGTATGTAAACCCATCAGCAGGTTTCTATCATTTACATGTATAGTGTTGGCCAACGATTCCTCGCCAGTATTGTTTTCTGTATTACTGTAATACTGAAGGAATTGCATGGGGTAGTATTTTTTTCTCTCTGGAAAAACACTCTAGTGATATTTTTGTCTGCTGGTATCTAGTGCCTCATTAGAGACTTCCAGCATTTTTATATCAAACTTGACAAAGTAATTGACAGTGAAGAGATCAAAAGTCAAAAGTACTTAATTTTGCAATGTTTACAACATACAATGCTAAAAAATGACTTTAGTCAAAAGCTTTACTGAAGAACTAAGGAACAATGTGTTTATTGAGAGTGACATGAGAGGAGTGTTTTCTTATGCAAAAGACGAAGAATGAATAGCCTTGACGAATACCATTTCAAAATGTACACTTTAGGTACTAATACATACCACTTGGGGGTAAATAAGGTGCAAAGATGTACCTCTTTGTAAGTGTTTGTACCTTACGGTACTGCATCAGTGACAGTTTGTACCTTTTTCTGAGAGTGTACAGTCAAAAAGCACATTTGGTAGATGTTTTTTTCCCCCAATGAGTTCAAGTTGCAGTATAGCACCTTATAAAACACATAAAATGTTTGAAAAACCTGGGACGTGAGGTTGTTTTAAGACCTATAATAGGTTTCATTTTTAGTATCAAGTCTGTAAAAGGTTTGCAGTGTTGTAAAACATTCAAATGTTAACCTCAATTAACACCCTGTCCTTTTCTCGCCGTACAGCCCTGGTGTCGTCTTATAACAACAATCTATAATTACTTTGTGGTGACCAATTTTTTCTGGATGTTTGTGGAGGGCTGCTATCTTCACACGGCTATTGTGATGACATATTCCACAGACAAGCTTCGAAAATGGGTCTTCCTCTTCATTGGATGGTGTGAGTTGATTTCTCTACACAAGTTTGCTTATTTTGAAAGGCCTAACCATCTGCAATTTGCATTGACTGTGAATAAGAAAGCCTAAATGTAGTCTGCTATTCATTTTGGATTATTTGGAACATTACTGTCTTTCACGTGATTCCTATGAATTTTGTGAAACCTGTCAAAAATATTCCCAGGTCATAGTCATACATCATGCCAATAAAAAAATAAATACGTAAACAACAAAAAATATGATAATATTAAGTGACATACAGAGCTGAAATATAAATGGTACAGATGTTGCAGCACACAAGATCAGAACACTTAAACTTCAAGATCAGATTCATAAGATTCAATGCAAGAATGAAAAAATATAAAATAGATATAAAAGTATAATAAATGTACCATACATGACATATCACAAAGCATTTGAACATTGCGAAGGTACTTTAGGTGCTTGCTGCTTAGTGTGCCACACAAAAGCACAAAAGTTAGCATGCTAACAGTTTAAGCTAACATATAGCTGCTAACGCAGTTAAAGGCAGGGTAGGTGATTTGGTTCATTTTTTGTTATGCTGGTTGAGAGTCTCTTCACATCCTGATAGCAATCACTAAGTTAAGTGGTCTAGATGTATTTATATGCATTTATATCATCTGTGGAAGGCGTAGGACCATAAAATGTTCATCCAGTCATATCCCTCGGTCCGAGGGCTCTGATAGGCTGTCCTGCCTGCCTGTCAACGTATATATTTGAATACCTTCATGCACCCTGTTCGCAGACACGATACTATACATCATCAGCACGTTCCATTACTCTATTGCAGACCGAGCGAGAATGGAAGACGTTATTATTGTAATATTATGTGTTTGTACTGTAATGTTTTCTCACAGGTGAGACATGAGCTAATCTGACAGCGTTGCATTCAAACCTCCACCAGCGCTGTCTCTCATCGTGTCGCTGGTCAGCCTCTGCTCTGCCTGTGTGCATTCATGTGATTTGGAGGAGGCGTGGCTTTGGAGAGTGATTTGCAGGGAGGGTGGGATCTTATGCTTTCAAAGCTAGCTTGCTATTGCCAGCCTCTCCGAAATCACCTACCCTACTTTTAACTGTTGGCCTGATAGTGAAAAAGCCTGCAATTTTTCTCTGTCCTCAGACTGAGCCCTTTACATAAGTGTCAAATTATGAATGAGCACGCAAAAACTTGCTATCCCCATTTTTGATGGGATTTTTTTTGACACAGAATCAAAAAATTGTAACATTTTCAACATCTTCTAAGAAGTAGAGCAAATCTGGATTGGCGAACGGCCTAGAAGCAGTTTGCGAAAGCAGTTTATGTGATAAAATTCAGGAGCGTATTTCAGCAAACCTTGCTATGAAGTGGCCGATCTCACAAGCTGAATGTTTGGTGGCACAAGGTGCCAAATCAGTCACTTTTCTAAGCTCTTTGACTGCCTCAGAAGTCAAGCCAGAACATATCCTTCAACTATATATTTGAGGGAGATTAGGCTGGTATTGTCGCATCAGGCACATTGAATCTGGGGTGTGTTTCCCAAAAGCATCATTAGCTAACTATGGTCACTATAGTTCCATTGTTACTAACATAGTTCCATGATTCGTTGTTTCCCGAAACCATAGTTCAAACGAACGTTCGCAAACAGCATCGTAAACTTGCGTTTTTGGAACTACAGCTCACAACCTGTGCTTAGAAGCATAGTTTCTTGTTAGTAAGACATATGGACTTCAATGAATTATGCTCATGGGCACAATAAGCAAGCTAACATGCAGTACAACATATATGTTCCATTGTATTTAAATATATACAATCTAATCTATATATTTTAGTGCATCCTCAATAAGCACAGTTTTTGAAGAGTGTGCATGTGCATAAATGCCTAAGGAAACCCCAGAGTATGACGTAAGAGGGAACCCCTGATTAATCAAACATTGAATAAAGCAAAATGACAGGAACAAAAATAAGTAAATCATCAGGTGCCATGATCAATACAGCAGCATCTCGGAGATCTTGACTCAATTAATTAGCAGAAGTTATTGCTCCACCACATGCGTGTGACGCCATTAACAACGGCCCTATATTGTTGAACTAATGTGGTTCAAACGACAGAGATGTGACCGTGTTTGAGAAACAGTCGTGACTAGCTAGTTGATTTCCACAACAATGCATTGTACAATGGTGGTTAATCAGAGAGTTACGTCTTTGTATGGGAAATGCACCCAGGTTTGAGGTTGTCATGCAAGGCTGCAATTTTCAAGAAGGAGCTGAAGATGGTAAGAGATAAACCGCAAGAGTCATTTCAACCGCTGGCATCTCGGCTTAAAGGGATAGTTCACCCAAAAAATTAAATTTCTGCCATCATGTACTCTCCAGTAAGTTGTTCCAAAACTGTATGGATTTCTTTCTTCTGATGAGCACGATATTTTGAAGAATGTTTGTAACCAGTTGATGTAGTCATTGTCTTCTATAGTGTGTATATATATATATACAGTATATATATATATATATATATATTTACAACAACAGCTTAATTGTGATGACATTTTCTGCACTGAGGTATTGACTGCATTGAGCTGAAATGTCAATTTAGTGCTGTCATACAGGTCATGGTAATTATAAAATGTTTCCATTTTTGATTACATGTTCTATAATTTTATTATATGCAATATGACATTTTAAACATCTAAGCTCTTTATAATTAGAAGCACAACACAACACAACCCAAAACAACTGCAAGGTGGCAACGTTACCATTTTAAAAATGAGAGAATTGTATTGTCTTAAATAACAGATGGCATGCAATTGCATTAGTTAAACAATAATGTTGTCCATTCACTGAGTACTTAAAAGATTCTGGCACTAATATAATTAAATGGTATAAAGTATTTAAAATACAGATTATTGTGAAGTGTACCACATAATGTTTGGAAGCATGTATTACTGAGAAGGCTAAATGCCATTCCAAGGACTTAAGTAAACTATTTGATATTTGACATTCACAGCGTTCTCAGTCTTTGTGTGTAACTAGAGGATTCTGGGAGCTGTCTGTAGGCAGCAGTCCACCAATGCAGTTAAGCACATTCAGGCCATGTACACACTGTACATTTTCAGGAGTGACAACCATATTTAAATATGGGAGTGAATCCCCAAAATACAGTTTAGTGTGTGTATGGAACAGAACTCACTCTTGAAACTGTGATGATTGACACCATTGTAACCATAGCAGACAGAGCCATCGTGTTTTGTTTATGCTTAGAAGGCTGCTTCACAGAGTATGCTTTTGAAGGGTTGCCATGTCCACTGTTTATAAATGACATTTATTAAGTGTCTTCGAGCTTGTTGTTTGGGCTCGGCTCGTATAGCGATCCATTTTATGGTGATAATAAAGTTGGCAGGTGCAGGACACAATATTTTGGTATGTGGCTTATTTCATGTATAACACGTTTGGATTTTTATTGGAGTTTATTAAAGGCTTGTTCTCATTTGCCTTTTTATGTTAAGATCTGGCAACACTGAGTGAAGCTGTACCTCCTTCGCTGTGATTTCTTGCATCTCAATTCTGATACATGATGTTTAAATACATCATTAACAACAAGTTGTTCAGTTTTGTTCTGTATACACTACATAGAATTTCTGCGAATGCGGTTGTCGCTATCTGCATTTTTCAGGAGTCAGTTTGAAAAAAGCAAAACAAAACAAGACAACACAACAACAGTATTGCAGTATAGCTCCTGTAGCATGGTTTGAATGTGAGGGAGGAGCTGCTACATAAAGGCAAAAAATCATGAGAGGAGGCAATGTTTCCATCATGCTATGATCGGCTCATTAACCTGTATGTGTCATAATGCCTATCAAGTTTGTAAATTGCCATGAATCAGTCAAACAAATTAGTGGAAATGGAGGGACTAATTACAAAGCAAACAACTCACCCACTCAGACTATCATTTTCGGTCACATCCAAATTAAATTAAATTTAAAATAACTTAAAACATGAGATTCTCTTTGAGTGAGCTGTTTTTTTAGAGCGCTCAGCTCTGATGAATCAAAGCTGTGATCATCATGATCATCATGTGTTTACTGAATACTTCTTGACTAATGTTCAGAATAGAAGGTGACTATTAATAATAATACCCTGTTTGACATTAACGAACAACAGTTTGTAGTAACAAAAAATATTTGTGGCTATTGTATTATTATTTTTAAGTAATATGAAAATGTTTAAAAATGCATAAGCAATAAGACTTTGATTTTGAAATGATTTTAATAAACAGCATGTTAATAAACACATATTATAGTATTGGTTACAGTAATAAATAAATAGAAGTCTTTTGTAAAAATATACACTGCTGTTCAAAAGTTTGGATATGTCAAAGGATGTGTTAAATTGATAAAAAGTGATAGCAAAACTTGTATTGTTGCAAAAGATTTCTATTTTGAATAAATGCAGTTCTGTTTAATTTTTAATTCTGAAAAAAGTATCACAGGTTCCAAAAAATATTAAGCAGCACAACTGTTTCCAACATTGATAATAAATCAGCATATTCTGAAGGATCATGAGACACTGAAGACTGAAGTAATGATGCTGATGAAAATTTAGCTTTGCATCACAGGAATAAATGATATCTTAAAGAATATTAAAATAGAAAACCATTTTAAACCATTTTAAATTGCAATAATATTTCACAGTATTACCGTTTTAACTGTATTTTTAACCAAATAAATCCAGCCTTGATGAGCATAAGACACTTCTTAAAAAACATTAAATAACATTAAATATCTTACTGATCCCAAACATTTGAACGGTGATGTGCATATTGACTGAAATGGGGACCGGCTGTGTGATACAAGTGAAAGCAATCAAAAAGCTCAGTACGGTTGTGGAGATCTGAGTTATTGGCATCAGCTGCATATTACAATATGAATATATTTGATTAAGTAGACTCAAGTAATTTGTGACAGTATTTCTGGCTCAATATCTGATGTGTTCTGTTAGCAGTCTGCTTGTCATCATTGAACAAATTTAGCCGTGTAGTTTGGAAATTCTGCTTTTTCTTGCTGTCTTTCAGCAATCCCAGTAGAGACGTTTAATGGATCCTCCATGCGACTTCCTAAAAGATTCATGATTTCTTGTTCCCTGCTCATTTAGGTGAAGAAATCATTGGCCTCTAAAGCATTACATACAATACAACCCATTCCACAGCATTCATTAAAATACAGGAGGAATTGTGCACACTGATAGCATGGTTTATTTGCATGTGCTGTGCAAGTTTACTATACATTGGATATTGACCTATATAAGCCCAAAAAGTTGTATTACATGTAATTAGCAGTGTGCAATTCTCAGTTTTCGAATGTAAGAATGTGCCCGATTTGAACACGCTTCTTCTGTCGTTTGATCATCTTTTGATGAATGCCATGATCAAAAGAAAATGCACATACATATCCTTTTCATTTCTGTTCACCCATCTTTCTGTGGGCAGTAATAGCGCAGTGTTAATTGCGGCAGGCAAATAATGCTGACATTTGGGAATGAGGTGCATATTTGAAAAATCACACAAACTTCCCACAGCACAGGTTCAGTGCATTTAGTGCCTGATTAAGTTGTGGGTGGTTGATGTATAAAAAGCTTTTTGCACTGAAATATTGTACACAAAAATGGCACAGCTGTTTAGTACATTTCAATAGGTAATCACCTATTGGGAAAACAATGTTTAATTCCCATGTTTTTGCAGTTGCTGTTTGTAAAGTGTGATTTGCCAACGCATGCATTCTTCCCTCTTTCAGGTATACCATGTCCGATAATTATAGCTTGGGCCATTGGAAAACTTTACAATGAAAACGAACAGTAAGTTGCTGATTTGCAGAAAGAAATGCTTATGATTGGAGTGAAAGAGTGTTGAACATGATAATTGTAGAGTAAATCAGGCAAGAGATGTCAATTAATGAGCCTGTGTTTGGAATATTTGGAAATTATAAATGTTTATAAAACTGAAAGAGTAGTATGCAAATAAGTGTACCCTTTTTATGTTATAGCTAAGAATATAAGAAAAAAAGCTGTTAGAATAAAAACCTGTTCATAGCAACGAAATTGTAAAAAAAAAATCACTGCCACAACGCTGTGGTGTTTTGAATTGTTGTTAGTCAATTGCAATTACTAGATGACTCAGATCCCTTCTTTAGTGTAAACCTATGGGAGATTTGTCAACTGTCTTAACATCTGCCAAGTGAAAATAAATCTGATCACTTAGAAGTTATAGGACCCTTACAAAAAAAAGAAGAAGTATACTTCAAATGAAGTTTATTAAGTAAACGTAAGTAAAATTCAAGTATATTTTTTTCAATTATTCAAATAACTTTATGTAGTAAGTATACTAATAGTTCTATAAGTATATACTTGAATGTGTACAATTTCAATACTTCATACTAAATCGTCCCACTTTTTAGTACACTTTTAAGTGTACTTTAAGTGTAACTAATACATTTTGAGTAAACAAATACTCTGCAAAAGCAAAGAATTGCATTCTGTAAGGTAAGTTAATGAACTATTGCTGAATTTACAACATGACATTGACAATGATACTGAATAAAAATGTTTTTATGTAAAATATAAAATATATAAACAGTAAACTATAAGTACTTCACTTGTATTATAGTTGCAACACTAAAGAAAAAGTTAGATGTATCTAGATGTAACATAGATGTAAGTAGTCCAACTTACTCCCAAGAAGTATTGAAATACAGTTCAACCCACTGTTAATTATATTCACAAAATAAAGTATATATTTCATTGTGGAAGTGTATATATGTTGTGAGAAGTGAGAACACACTCAAGAAAATCTCTGTGTTCCAGATGCTGGTTTGGGAAGGAACCTGGAAAGTACATAGACTACATTTATCAGGGGCCCGTGATTTTAGTTCTTCTTGTAAGTATTATTGTATTATTGCTTACCTCTGATTCTGATTTATGGTTGCCAATTCCTCCAAGAAGTGGAGGAACAGTGTGAAGAATTGGAAAGAATTAGAACAAAAATGAACTCTTAAACCATTACAAAGACTGAGATGGCCAAAATGTAAATGTAATAACCAATGTGATTTTTAAGAATTATTAACATCAGCAAATAGTAAGCCAGACCTTGCCAGAATATCAGCTTTTAATATCAGAGTAATATCTCCTGTTTTCAGATAGGGTACTGAAGAGAATTACTGAACTTATGCTAGTTAAGTTGAATCTATTTTTTCATGTAAAAGCATTATAAACAGTATTTAATGTAAGCTATTCTGCAGGGGCAAAACCCAATGGTGTCTTTATGAGCTCTCCACAGCTTGAAATGTCTGCATATTATGTACAGAAACATCAAACTGTTTCAAGAATAGGCACAATCACTTACCTACATCTCTTTTCTTTCTCTCCGATATAGATAAATTTTGTGTTCCTTTTCAACATTGTGCGCATTTTAATGACAAAACTGAGGGCTTCAACCACATCAGAAACAATACAATACAGGTAAAGATCTTTAACTAACTACTGCACACTATAACTGTAATGAGCAAGAGTAGTGAGATATTTGCTTAGGCTAAATGACATCCTGTTTCATGTTCAGTAGAGGAATAGTTCTCCCAAAAATAAATGCTCTGTCATTATTTACTTACCCTCATGTAGTTTCGAAACTTGTGACTCTGTCCTCCTTGTGACCATGATGTTATACATAATGAAAAGTGAAAAAAATTAAAATAAAAATCATGCAGGTAGATTTTAGTGGCATCTGTAGAGAGTTGATTCTGTATAAATTTAAAGTTTCTGATGTTAGAAGTCACTGCACTGACAATTTTTGTTATTTGTCAGATGTGGGTCTAAGAAGATCCCAAAATGTTTATAATCTGGCACAATTAGTAATTTTCATCATTATCTAAAATATCAGATTGAATGCTTTTTAATTGTAAAAAACATGCATGCAGTTTTCTGGCCATTTAACATTAGACAGCATTGAGTAAGCCAATCTGTTTTTTTTTGTTTTTTTTGTCATTGCAAAAGATAATTTGAGCAACACCTATTCGCTACAGTAGTTTTAGCATGTGTGTGTGTATATATATATATATATATATATATATATATATATA
>NW_015555703.1:2091223-2116413 GCF_001515605.1 Sinocyclocheilus anshuiensis
TATATATATATATCACAGTGTCATCTGCATACATTTGACTATTTGCAAAAGGACTTTTGGTTTTTGGAAGATTGTTCAGATACAAGAAAAAATAGTAGAGGCCCAAGCATAGAGCCCTGAGGATCCCCTCTCTTAAGGATGAAAGGTTACCTCAAAATCAGATACGACTCAATCCATTTCACTGCATTAACTGTGAAATTAAAATGTGATAACTTAGACAAGAGTTTGTTGTGGTTTAGTGTGTCAATTGCCTTACATATATCAAGGAAAACAGCACCTACTTAAGTCTTTAAGTTTGTTCTGTGATATAGATTCCTCTGCATGCCACTATATAGACACTAAACCCGTTATCAGTTTTAAACACAATCAGAAAAGCTAATCTTTATCCTTATGCAAGTCTGTGTTGTCATGTTATTTAAAGTTACTTGGTTTTGGAGATTGAGGATTTAAAGGTTCAGCTTTTTTTTTTGGACATGTTTCCACTATTTAAGTCTGCCGTTTTAGATTTTTTTGAAACTCAGAAACATTTGACCTGAAAGCATGACTTCCTAATGTGTGAATGTATCTCAGGACAATACTTACTTCAGTCAGAGCAGGGAATAAAAGGAGTCTTTTCATCTGAGTTTGCTAAGAATGCATTTGCAAACTTTGTTGTGGCATTTCACTTGATTTCCTAAGTATTAATGGAGTGAGTCTGAGTCTTGAGGACAAGCTTATGTATAATTAATCCTCTTTACTCAAAAAGGTTAGGATTTCAGTGTTGCTTGAATTTCAGAATTGACCAGAACTAGTGCTGTCAATCAATTAAAAAAAATAACTACTTAATCGCACCTAACGTTAAAGCTTTCAAATATACTTTTATATTGCACTAATTTCACATTCAATCTTGAAGTGAAAGTAGAAACAAAGACAGTATATTTTTAATATTTGTTTAATGGCATCTTTTTTTTATGACTGAAGGCGAGTATCACTGATACCAGTACTACTGATGTCTCTATGATTTTTTTTTCTAATATTTGACCATTGACTTTAGCTATTTAACTTTTTTTAAATGATGTGTGACTCAAATATTACTTTAATTGAGTCTACCCCCCAATATTACTGTTATAAACATGAGCCATGTCCAAAGGGTAAAGGGGGAGGTGTTGCAACAATTTATAGTAATGTTTTCAGTATTTCTCAGAGGTCTGATTTCAAGTATACTTCGTTTGAAGTAATGGTACTTTATGTAACATTATTTAGTGTAATAAGTGTTCATGATAAATGCCTATTGATATTTGTACTGGCTACTGTATACAGGCCACCAGGGCACTATACAGACTTTATCAAATAATTTACAGATTTTCTAT
The DNA here is from genome assembly GCF_001515605.1 of Sinocyclocheilus anshuiensis. Classification (NCBI taxonomy): domain Eukaryota; kingdom Metazoa; phylum Chordata; class Actinopteri; order Cypriniformes; family Cyprinidae; genus Sinocyclocheilus; species Sinocyclocheilus anshuiensis. The sequence continues at coordinate 2,092,573 of NW_015555703.1, forward strand.
CTGAGTTAGTGCTGGCTGCAGATAAAATCTTAATTGATGGAGACCTTAATATCCATGTTGATAATGAAAAAGATGCATTGGGATCAGCATTTATAGACATTCTAATCTCTATTGGGGTTAGACGGCACATGTCAGGATCTACTTATTTTCGTAATCATACTCTATATTTAATACTGTAACATGGAATTGATGTTAATGGCGTTGCAATTCTGCAGCAGAGTGATGATATATCAGATCATTCTATCATTCAGATCATCTAGTCTCGTGTATAGTCCATATAGCTAAAGCTGCAAATTCAACTCCTTGTTACAAATATGGTAGAACCATCACTTCTACCACAAAAGACTGCTTTGTAAATAATCTTGCTGATTTGTCTCAATTCCTTAGCAAATCCAATAACTCAGAAAAACTTGATGTTATAACAAACGATGGACTCTCTCTTTTCTAGCACTTTAGATATGGATGCTCCTTTATGCTTAAAGGCGATTAAGGAAAACAGTCCGACACCATGGTGTAACGAGCACACTTGCACCCTAAAGAGAGCAGCCCAGAAAATGGAGTGCAGCTGGAAGAAAACAAAGCTAAAGGTGTTTCGCATTGCATGGAGGCAAAGTACTTCCTCCTACAGAAAAGCCTTAAAACTGCTAGATCTGCTTACTTTTCATCTCTTTTAGAAGACAATAAACACAACACAAGGTATTTATTCAGTACAGTGGCTAAATTAATGAAAAAATAAAGCATCAACAGGTGCTGATATTTCACAACAGCACAGCAGTAATGACTTTATGAATGTCTTTACTTCCAAGATCAATACTATTAGAGATAAAATTATAACCATGCAGCCATCAGCTACAGTATCACATCAGATGCACTGTGATCCCTAGTGCACTATAGATCCCCAGAGGAACAATTCCACTCATTCTCTGCTATAGGACAGGACACTTGTTAAATCATCTAAACCAACAACTGTCACGTTGCACACACACACACGAGGGACGAGGAGACGCTGGAGAATATGTTGACAGGACTTTATTTGCATGAACCAAGGGAGACGAACACAGGAAGACGTTCACACGACACTGAGATGAACATTAAACGCTCCTCCTTATGGGGACGTGGAGGAGCGCACGGGAAACGGGAAAAAGGGCAAAACAAAAACTTACAAAAACCGGAAATCAAACACGGGGAAGGGATGCAGCTTACTGTTCGGTCCGCTGTTCTGTCACGTTGCACACACACGAGGGACGAGGAGATGCTAGAGAATATGTTGATAAGACTTTATTTACAGGAACCAAGGGAGACGAACTCAGGAAGACGTTTACACTAAAACGTTCACAGCGGACAGAGAACTAGGGACTGGGAACACTTTAAATACACACAGGAGGAGGGGATGACGACACACACCTGGGATCAATGAACCATCATGGGGAACACCTGGGACAAATTAAACATGGGAAAGGAACACCTAGGGAGCAAGACACAGACAAAACATGGAACAGAGTCTGACAACAACATGTATGTTAGATCCTATTTCTATTCCAAACTATTCATTTGTTACAGTCATTAGGATATGTCCCAAAAACCTTCAGACTGGCTGTTATTAAGCATCTCATTAAAATCACAACTTGATCCTAGAGAATTAGTTAATTACAGACCAAACTCAAATCTCCCTTTTCTGTCAAAGACACTAGAAAAGGCAGTATCCTCACAACTATGTTCCTTCTTAGAGAAAAATAGTATCTGAGAGGATTTCCATTCAGGATTTAGACCGTATCATAGTACAGTGACTGCTCTCATCAGAGTTACTAATGACCTGCTCTTATCATCTGATTGTGGATGAATCTCTCTATTAGTGCTACTAGATCTTAGCACTGCGTTCGACACTATCGACCATGACATTCTTTTGACTAGACTAGAAAATAATGTTGGCAATAGTGGAATTACATTGGCGTGGTTCAAATCATATTGATCTGACCATCATCAGTTCGTAGCAGTGAACGATGGGGTGTCATATTTATCGCAAGTGCAGTATGGAGTACCATAAGGCTCAGTACTAGGACCGTTGCTTTTCACACTTTACATGATACTCTTGGGAGTATAAATCAGCATCAATTAGGTCAGCCGGAACCGGGAACACTTCCCATAACAACTGATGTACTTGTTGATGTACATCATAATAAGAATGGCATCTACACTACTAGTCTGTTTCATTCTTATTCCGAGGTCACCGTAGCCATCCAGATCAGATGGTCACTGCAGTTATGTTTTGTTAATTATGTTTTTGATGATGTCATTACATTAATTCAAGTCACTTTTTAAGGCTATATTAGTAGGCATACTACAACAAACCTGTTTAAGGCACCTTTAAACATACAATAATGTCCATCCAACACACTATAAATTTCAGTTTGTTAACTTTAGTATTTTCAATACTAAAGTATATTTAGTATATTCAAATTTATGATCTTGAATATACTAAGTAACCGTAACTAGATTTTTCTGAGGCAATAAGTTTGCAAGATTTTTTCAAGAGACATTAACATATTCAAATTTACAGTGCAGGTGTATTTTGTTGTCACATTTGATAAGAGACCAAATGATATGTTATTGACAACTGATAAATTTACTTTTGATAAACTACTGTATTTAAGGGTAACAGGAAATTAATGGTTTGGAATGGAATGGCAAATTATTCCATTTGGAAAGCTTATTAGAGCATGACATCTCTGGCACACAGTTATTAAAGTGAAAATAATCAAAATTCAGCTGCTGATCTGCAGTTCACACTTGATCACAGGGAGAGCAGGAACTCAATGTTTTTATGTCTGATATGCACAGTGCCGGTCCTAGATTTCTGGGGGTCCTAAGCAAAACTTTGTCAAGGGCCCCTGTCAGTGCATTCATAATAACCCCAAAACAACCCCTGAATCTGTTCTTTCAGAGCAGTTTGTATGTCAGTAAACAGTAAATTAAATTGCCTCTATTATGCCATTTTTAAGGTTCCTAATATTGTTTTTGGAATCTCCTACAATAGGTTTACATGCATGCAAGGTAAAAATTCTTTCATTTTCTCAAAATATGCATTTAATATCACCTCATTTTCTAATGATTCTCAAACGAAGCAGTTCTACGATCCAGTCTCTCTAAGCCCCTCCTTTCCGTGAGCTTACTCTGCTCTGATTGGTCTGATGGCCCAGTCTGTTGTGATTGGTCTACCGTGTACAGCATGTGTTGGAAACGATACGGCCATTGCCATAGTTCCGTATTTTGAATGCTCAATAGAAAATATAAACATCTATTATTTATCATACTTTAAGGTTGTGATTCAGTGGAGCCAGCTGGTCAAATAAACTGGGTAATGAGACGTCTTTCAAGAGCAAGCGTTTGTAAATCTCCCCGAGATTCGAGAATAATCTGCAGTCGTCAGTAAAAAGACGGAATTTTAAAATGAATTTTAACCACTGATTTCTTGCAGCCTCATCTTTCAGAAGTGAAAATAAAATGAATTTACTTTCATAGCGTGTTCTTGTCATGACGTTAACCACACGGCGGCCGGTCAGCGTAGAACAAAGTCGGGGATTAAGCAAATGTGTTACCCAGTGACGTGTAGCCGTCACGGAACTGGGATTGGAATTACTGACAACTTGTTTAGGCTGTTCAGAGTCGATTTGTCTGGTCTGAGACAATAACTTTATATATCGTGCACTTTTGGCTTTTCAACTTAGCAGATCGTTTATATTCACATACAGCTACATTACACGCTGCATGAAAGGCAATTTTCAAAATGGCATAATAGGGGCACTTAAAACAGTCATTAATACAATAAAAAAGAGGAAAATTGCAAACAATAGGACAAATACAATAGAAAAAGAATGTTGATTCTTATTAAAGTTACTAAAGTTATTCAGTGAAGAGCAGTGAAGGATTCTTTTGTTGTTTGATTAACATTAAATGACAAAGATGGCAGCAGGTTTTTTAGGCTGCTTCCCCTTTAAGACAGAATGCACAGATCTAATAGAGTGACAAGCATTCGATTACTTTCCCAACTGTGGAGATCTATATTCACTTAACAAAACTGACTGTGTTTAAATAAAAACTCTCCAAGATAGACATATTTTGACTTTTTTTTTTTTTGTGTGCATTTATCCGTTTAAGCACACGTCCAAAGTAGCCTATACTCGTCTGTGTTTCGCTCTGTCTTGGATTGTGTGCAAAGAAAGCCACCTAGGAAACAGCGTCTCTTTCGCAGCCAATATGCTTTTAACTCTCTCTCTCTCTCTCTCTCTCTCTCTCTCTCTCTCTCTCTCTTTTAGTATCAAGCACGTCCTGTCATGTTACATCATGGGTGCCCAAACTCGGTCCTGGAGGGCCGAGAAAAGTGTTTTCAGTGTACAGTGGTGTCTTGAATGTGCTTATGTAAATATGGCAGGGCAAGGTTTGAGGCAGGCAGCTCTGAAGCGGCACGATGACACACAAAGAGAAATGTGAGCATGTACTGTAGTGGTGTGAGACTGAAGTAGAAGTGCAGAAGCAATATTGTAACACAAGCATAGTGATTTATTATTCTAATGAAATATTAATCTGCTTTTTCCTAGCTTCCTTAAATATCTGAGTATCTCTACAATATTAGAGATTGTAAGGGAAACAGGTAAATTTAGCTCAAAGGGAATTATTTATACATTTATAGGGAATTTGGTTAGGGTTGAAATTAGTTGAAATGTTGACTTCCTGAGTTGAAATGATCAGTAAGTGTTCTTTTGTTTTAATGCTGTGTGCTGTTCAAAGCTGCGAAAGAGTTGGTTGGTTCGGTTTGCTTCAGACTCGTGTTGCCAGTATCCTGGACAGATTTATGACGTTGTCTTGTTATCCTGGGCCTCTATGTGGAATTTGGCTCTTTGTGTGTTTTTTTTTCAACACCGTTCTGATCGAATTTTAAATTGTCTGATACGCTACAAGATCCTGCTGAGCAATGCAGACATTTTAATTCTCACCGTCCCTCTGAAAATCGTAGTTTTAGATTTGTTCTCATTTTCTTTTCTGCTGGCATATTGTCCATCACAAGCGTATTTTGTTGTCACATTTGATAAGAGGCCAAATGATACATTATAGACAAAATACTGTATTTAAGAGTAACAGGAAATTAATGTTTTGGAATGGAATGGAAATTACTACATTTGAAGAGCTTATTAGAGTATGACATCTCTGGCACAGTTTTTATTGCGCAAATAATCAAAATTCAGCTGCTGGTCTGCGGTTCACATCTGGGAGAGCAGGAACTCCATGTTCCTAACCTTCAGATGTTGGCCATGTTGAAATGTTATACTGTATCATTCATACAAATAAATGTTCTTTATTGGCATTGATGGTTGATTGAAGAACCTTTAACATCCATGGAACCTTTCCATTGCACAGAAAGTTCCTTGTAGTGGAAAAAGGTTCTTTAGATTATAAAAATGTTCCTTACACTAAGAAAAAAAAAATGGTTCTTTTAAGAACTGACCACTGAAAGGTTCTTTGGGGAACCAAAAATGACTATTCTATTGCGTCACAACAAAAACGAGAGGTTTTTGTAGTGATGCAATAGAAGAGTCATTTTTGGAACCTTTATTTTTATGAGTGTTTCAGCTGCTATATTTAATATTAGGTCTGCCACCATGCGACATTTGGGACATCTGAATGTAGTTTAAATAGAGTAAAGCACTGATTGGTATGAATTTGTTGTCACTGACATAGCTAATAGTTGTCACACAATTTCTCAATATTTTAAAAAGTAATGAGAAGTTGAAGTTAGGGAAAGTGTCAAATCAGTTATGTGGCAAAAAACGAATTCATTTTTTTTTGCTCCCTCTTCATTTTCTCTCTTTCTGTGATTGCAGGAAAGCGGTGAAGGCCACTCTAGTGCTTCTGCCTTTACTCGGTATCACATACATGCTGTTTTTTGTGAACCCAGGCGAGGATGACATATCTCAGATTGTATTCATCTATTTCAACTCATTTCTCCAGTCCTTTCAGGTCAGTCATACATTATGTCTGTACAGATCTTCACGCGCATATTACTCTACCCATCACATTTCTAGAACTGCAGTTCAGAGAAAATGATGGTGAAAATGAAAGATAGTTATTGTAATATTTGCTTTGAATTTAAGTACCTCATAGTTGACCAATACTAAAGCCACTTTGAAATTGAAGGGCTGCAATAATAATTACTACTACTACTACAACAACAACAACAACAACTGCTAATTACAAAAATGTGTAGTATAATCAGTACTAATCATGAACATGTACAGTACTGTGAGGGTTCTTGTCCTCCCTTTTTCTGCCACTCTTATTTCCCAACAAACCTGTCTTCTTTGATCCATGTTCCCAAAGAAAATAATTTATGAGACATCCCTGAAAGACATTGAAATATTGCAACAAGGCTAAAACAGGACACATGTGTAGGCTTTCAGCTGAAATTGCAATTATGCTGTGTTTGGAATGATTATTATTTCATTTTATTGTAAATGTTCTGCTAAGATATATAAGATATATAGGCTAACATAATTACTGATTGCACATAATTAAAAAAAATGTGCTGCAAATATACACTACCATTCAAACGTTTGGGAGAGGTAAGATGTATGCAATGTTTTTTTAAAGTCTTTAAAAAAAGTAATATTGTGAAATATTACTATTAAAAGTAATGTTTTTTTTCTAATTTATTTCAAAATAAAAGAAAATTAAAATATATAAAAATAAAAAATATATATGTTTCTGTGATGGAAAGGCAAGTTTTTTAACATCATTACTACAGTCTTCGGTGTCACATGGTACTTCAGAAATCATACTCGTATGCTGATTTAGCGCTCAAATAAAAAAAAAAAAGCCTATTACATCTTTTCCCCAATTGTTTAAACAATAAAATTGGAACTTGAAATGCAATTACTAAAATCTGAAATTTATCTACCAAATCAGTCTACGAAATTTGCTAAATTTCTGTTTTACGCTCAGTTCTTAATTCCATATCACGTTTTTTTTTTTTTTTTTGCAAAACACCACACAGTTCTCGATATTAAACTCAGATTCAAATTCATATCTCAAATTCAAATCAGATTCAAAATTAAAATCTCACAGTCACAGAAAACACAATCTTCCTGAATGTACTGTATATACTGGTTTTAATTTTTTCCTTTTCTAACATGTAATGGAAACATTTGGTTTAATTGCCAGAACACAACAGTATTATCTTCTTTAAGTTTAATACTTTAACAGACAGTTAATTCAGTAGCTAACAATGGTGGTAACTGTACTGTAATTTAGTATACACAGTTATCAATAGATATTACTCTTACATTATCTAACCAAAATGACAAAAGCCATTATAAAATATATATATATATATATTATTTTTTTAAATTATTATTTAAAGCGCTGCTTGCACTTGCTTAGAATAATTGGACTATATTTAAATCCCTTGTGTTCATTTGAGCGCTCAGTCGTAACCTTCCAATCACCACCGAAGTGATTTAAAAAAAAAATACATTTACATAGCTTGATCTCAGCCAGTTGATCATGTATTTAATCAACAAATGTCATATCACCCTAATTTCTCATGCTGCAAAACGTGACCAAAGAACACTTCAAAAGGCATTGTGTGCAGGAAAAATATTTTACAGTGTTTTCACAACAATACTGCTGTTGCATTTTGAAACAAAATAAATTTACAGTAAACACTTTGTTATCATTAAGCCTGTCTTCAACATTTGGCCATAAATGTTCATCAACATCACAGTGAATGTCCTCATTCATGCACTGTGAGAAAAATAATCCAGGCTTAACATTGCTCTGAATTTGTCATTACAAGCCTTCCACCTCCTTGTAGAGAAGTATTACTCTATTTGATTGAGGAAAGGGGAATATGGTGTAAAATAGAGACTCTTGAACTGAGGATGAGCCTGAAACTATTTTCGATAAAGCTCTGCATGGTGGAAACTGACATCGTCCCACGTAATAATATAACCAATATATTCATCCTGACAGGCCTGCTCAAGTTCATTTAGAAAAGTTAGAGTGTTGTATGATCTAAGAACTGGTCTACAGCCTGCCACAGTATATTCACATATAGCCACACACAATGAGTTGTTTTCCTCACATTGTCCAGGCACTTGGATGCTTGCCTGTTGGCCAATTAGGTTATGCCCACAGCATGGTTTTTGGCAGACTGAAACCCTCTGCAAAGAATAGTTGACATTGGTAGTGTGTAGTACAGTACTGTAAAAAGCATTTCTCACATTCGTAAAAAAATAATGTATGATACACCACAGCGCTGTACCTTTAAAGGGATAGTTCACACAAAAATTAAAATTTGCTGTTAATTTACTCACTCTCAGGCCATCCAAGACTTAGGTGACTTTTTTTCTTCAGTAGAACAGTAAAGAAGAGTTTTAGCTGAAACTGTGGTCCTCTGTGATTCATAAAATGCAAGTCAGTACCTACATGTTTTTGAGAATAATAATAAAAAAAACATATCAAGGAGCACAAAATTAATCCCTGTGGCTCCTGCCGATATATTGAGGTCTCATGAAAAGAAACAATCAGTCTGTGCAAGAAACTGAACATTATTTACAACATCATTACCTTTAATCCTTAATTCTTTTTGGTGAACTAATTTAACCAGTTTGAATGGTCATTGCTTTCCTCGAGAACCTGCTTTATTTCAGACAGCCGTATGCTATTCTTTTCCCTGACCATTTCCACCACAGCCGATTCCTGCTGTTCAGTCAGTACACGTGAGCGGCCAGCAGGTTGTCTCCTGTCGGTTCTGAGAGTAAAAGACAATATGTTGTAAATGTTATGACTATAAATGATATATTATTGTGTGACGATTACATTTTGTTCACTATTCTATACAGTAATGCCATTTACCGTATTGCAAAAGTATTGTAAATTGTTCCTGTAGCAGACTGGTTTTCTTGGCTAAATGTTCTGATGATGGAGCTGACAGCTGATCTTTGTAGGTTAGTTTGAAATAATTTGGCAGCTTCTGCCATGCTTCTGTTAAGCACATGGTCAATGATGGCATGGACTTCATTTGAAATGACAGTATGCTGCTTTCTGCCTACATTCCTCTGATGATCACTTCTTTGTTGAGGCCCACGGCTAGGGACGCCTGCAGGATTCTCATCCATGGTACGCCAAAAAAAAACAAAAAAACAACAACAACATGAAAATAGCTGTTTTACAACCACCTTAATTAAAACTTAGTCCCACTGTAAAAAGAAAAAGAAAAAAAGGGCACAGTTATAAAGTATAGGCTTTAACTGAGCTGTTTTATTACCACAATGCGTGACCACACCCATATTTTTTTCCCGAAGTGTATAATTAAATTACTGAAATAATTGCCTAATAATAACTGTACTTTGGTGCTGCAAAGATATTGTACAGCGCCATACAGTGTACAATGTTTTTGTCTGAGCTGATCAGCAGTCCAACAGTGCTTGTCAATGTCAAAATGACTGAGATAATAAATCAAATCAAAGAAGGCAGGCTTTACTGTTACTATTTAACTGTGAGCATCATATCAGCACAACACCCAAACACCCCTATCAAGCTCAGTTTTTGGACCTCTGCATACTGCCATCAGTTCTTTGAATCAATAATGGGGTCCTACTTTATATTAAGTGGCCTTAACAACTATGTACTTACATTTAAATGAATAATTTGGTACAATGGACTTATTGTATACATACATGTTTTTACATTGTACTTATATTTTAAAAATACCTGCATGTTTACCAAGCAAACCACTATGCTGCAATGGATTGAAATCCATACAAGTGGGCAAACTTACAAAATCAGCAGGGGATCAAATAATTATATTTGTATATGGTATCTGTGATCATCAGTAAACTGTAATAATTAAGATTTATTGTAATTGGTCTCTCATGAGCACTAACAGCAATTACTCTAGTTCAGTGGTTCCCAAACCTGGTCCTGGAGTAAACCCAACAGTGCACATTTGGATGTCTCTATTCAGACCCAAGCATATCAGGTCTTAGAGCCCATCCACACGGAGACGTGTTTAGCTGTTTATGTAAAAAAATTTGTATCGTATCGGCATTTCGTCCAGACGAATCCGGCATTTTGGGAACCTGAAACCTCTATTTTTTTTAAACTGGGTCCCAGAGTGGATAAATTTGAAAACGACACTCTTGTGTCTTCGTGTGTACAGCCAATCTGTATATTTTGTGAAACGATGATGTCATCACCCCACGTTTCGACCCTAGTCAGACACTGCTACGTCACGTAACGGCAACAACAACAACAGTGGTGGACTACATGTTTGTGTTCGTGCTGCAGAAGTGAATGAGCCTATTAGCTTTACTAAAGCAAAATCAAAAATGACTAAAGCAAAAATGTTTGTATACAGCGCGCAAGGTTTATGCACATGCTCCAAGTCTTCTCCGTTTTTAGGGTATCTCTGTTCGCAGAATTACTGCGCCACATATTGGTCTGGCATGTATACTACATCGTTTTGAGTCTTTCAGTGGTTTCGTGTGTACACAGATATTTCTTGAGATGACGCCGTGTTTAAGGAATTTTTTTTAGAACGAGGAAAAAAAAATCGGATAGGGATTGCTCTGGCTTCATGTGGATGTGTCCTTAAAGTCCCTACTAACGAGCTGATGAGTTGAATCAGGTGTGTTTTGTTAGGGAGACATATAACATTTAGAGTTGGAGGTACTTCAGGAGGACCTGGATTGGGAACCACTGCTCTAGTTTATACCTTACCAACACACAATCATCAGAGTCGATAAAAATCTATAGACAACTGCAAAGTTAAGCTCAAACCCTGATCAAACACAATTGAACCAGCTAATTAAGATCTTCAGGAGCACTTGATAATTACAGAGAGGTGTGTTTGATTAGGGTTGGAACTGAAGTCTGCAGGTAGATAGTTCTCCAGGAACAGGATTGGGCACCCCAGTACTAAGAATTAAAAATATGCTGAAATGTTTAAAAATATATATGTTTAATGATCTGCTGTGGGATTAGTACTAAGATCATACTTAAGCTTACATAAGAGCATACACCGATCAGGCATAACATTAGGACCACTGACAGGTGAAGTGAATAACATTGATTATCTTTTCATCACGGCACCTGTTAGTGGGGGGGATATATTAGGCAGCAAGTGCATAACAGCTCTTGTGGGGTGTTCCCGGTCTGCAGTGGTCAGTATCTTATCAAAAGTGGTCCAAGGATGGAACAGTGGTGAACCGGCGACAGGGTCATAGGTGGCCAAGGCTCATTGATGCACGTGGGGAGCAAAGGCTTGCCTGTGTGGTCCAATCCAACAGACGAGCTACTGTAGCTCAAATTGCTCAAGAGGTTAATGCTGGTTCTGATGGAAAGGTTTCAGAATACACAGTGAATCGCATTTTGTTGCGTATGGGGCTGCATAGCCGCAGACCAGTCAGGGTGCCGATGCTGACCCCTGTCCACCGCCGAAAACACCAACAGTGGGCACGTGAGCATTACAACTGGACCACAGAGCAATGGAAGAAGGTGGCCTGGTCTGATGAATCACGTTTTCTTTTACATCATGTGGATGGCCAGGTGCGTGTTCATCGCTTACCTGGGGATCACATGGCACCAGGATAGATTATGGCAAAAAGGCAAGCCAGCGGAGACAGTGTGATGCTTTGGGCAATGTTCTGCTGGGAAATTCTGGGTCCTGTCATCCATGTGGATGTTGCTTTGACACGTACCTAAGCGTTGTTGCAGACCATGTACACCCTTTCATGGAAACGGTATTCCCTGGTGGCTGTGGCCTCTTTCTGCAGGGTAATGTGTCCTGCCACAAAGCAAAAATGGTTCAAGAAGGGTTTGAGGAGCACAACAACGAGTTTGAGGTGTTGACTTGGCCTCCAAATCCAATCGAGCATCTGTGGGATGTGCTGAACAAACAAGTCCAATTCATAGAGGCCCCTCCTCGCAACTTACAGGACTTAAAGGATCTTCTGCTAACATCTTGGTTGCAGATACCACAGCACACCTTTAGGGGTCTAGTGGAGTCCATACCTTGACGGGTCAGGGCTGTTTTGGCAGCAAAAGGGGGACCAACACAATATTAGGAAGGTGCTAATGAGAACGTTAAAGAAACCTCAAAATAAATTATTTAGATTCATTTTAGGGATTTGTTGTTTTACTCATGTGAAATAAAGTACAAAATATGAGGGCCAAAACTTATTATAAGGAGAAAGAAGAGGGGGATCTTAGAAGAAATGGACTTGGCTGTGCATGGGAGAGCAAGCATATTACAACTGGATCTAAGAGTGATTATTCTGTAAAATTGATTGGTTATCAGTCTGACAAACAATTAGCACAAGAATTTAATACATTTTATACTAGATTTGATGTGGAGGATTTTACCAGTGAAATGAATGGATTGAGACTATGCGTAGTGTGTGTAATAACTTTTTTTAATCAGCTGGATGTTATACAAGTGGTGATGAAATCTTCTGGCCCAGATAAGATTGCAGGACATCTACTGAAGACATGTGCAGATGAATCCTGTGGTTTTTTTTTTTGTTTTTTTTTTTTCCAGAAGTCGCTTAATCTTCAGAAAAGACCTCATTTGTGCAAAGAGGCCATAGTAGTGGCTGTAGGAAAGATAAGATATCCAAAAACATCAAATGATTTCAGACCTGCTGCATCTTTGTTGATGAAATGTTTTGAGCAATTGGTCAAGTATGAACTTTAATTGGCAGTTCAATGTTTTTTAGATCCCTTGCAGCATCGACAAACTAGACAATGATTCGAGGATGCCTCAACTGCCTTAATAAATCTGATTACGAAACACTTAAAACTTAAAAAACATAAAATACTGTTCATTGTAGACTTCTCTTAGTTAAAAAATTGATTTCAGATTTTTAATTGGAGTTTAAGATAATTCTGTGTTCTTTTGCCCTTTCTCTACATTTTGTATACAAATGAGTGTGTGAGCAAATGCACTGACAGATTTATTTTAGCATCTGCAGATGACGTGCTGGGGAAAGTTACTTTTAAAAGTAATGCATTACAATTTTGTGTTACTCCCTAAAAAAAGTAACTAATTTCATTACTTAGTTAATTTGTATTGAAAGCAATGTATTGCGTTACTTTTGTGATACTTTTTCTCATCTGGGCTGGTCTTGCTTGTTTGTTTTTAATATAAAAAAGTTCTGATTTGGCCAAATGTAAAAGCCCTTTCACAGGAAAAGGAAATGAATAAACCTCAGGTGGAAGGAAATGTAAATTCACATCTGTACAGTAGAGGGCGCAGCTCAAACATACCTGTCAGCTGTGCTGCTAGTCAATAAATGGGCAAACAAGGTAACTGGTAAATTAAAAAGCAATGCACTACTTTATTAGTTACTTAAAAAGTAATCTGATTACGTAGCTCGTGTTACTTGTTATGCGTTATCCCTCAACATTAGACGCTGTTTTTGATTGTTTGTTTGTTGAGTAGGGATGAGAAATGTCATGTGGTGTGACAATGCTTTTTGTCAATGTACAAAAGACAAAAGTCATGGTAATTGAAGATCCAGCCCTCCTGTTCCACAACCACCTTACATAAAAGGTCAAATGGTGGAATGGGTTTACAGCTACAAATATCTTGGAATTACTATTGACAAGATGCGTTTTGATGTTCATGCTGAGGCAGTATGTATGAAACACCAGCAGGGACTTTACTCTGTGCTGAGGCTCACTTCTTTTAATATTAGCAGGACTCTCATATTATAAATCTTACATTGAATCTGTAATTAGTTTTTTTGTTATGCCAGTTTAAATTCTAAACATATGAACTCCCTGAATGGTATTGTTAATCAGTGTGGCAAGATCATAGGTGTTAAACCGATTAGGTTATCAATTATCTATGAACAGTCTGTTTTGCGGAAAGCAAGAGATAGTCTTGGTAATCCAAACAACACACTGTTTTGTAAATTTGTAGTGCTTCCTTCTGCCTAGACTAACAAGCAATCCAATTAAGCAGATTTTGCCCATTTGTTTTGGCCTGCCCTGATTTTTTGGACTGTATTAAAAATTTTGTCAGAGGCATATAGGGAAATCAGGTCTTTTTAAATGTCTGTTTTTGGAGTGCCAGAGGAAAGTGTTGTCATGTCCAAAAAAATATCAGGACACTGCCTTTGCATGCAGAGCCGCTTGCAATATTTCATCTGAGGGTACGGACAGAGGGGGAAAATTTAACACAAAAACAACACTAAAAATTCTAAAAATCAATATATGCTCATGTTAAAAATTCAACTCTGAGTGAACTTTCTGTCCAGCATTCATGTAACTATGTAACATGTTTTGCAAGAACACGTTTTATGCAATAGATCTAGTTTATTAATAAACACAAATCAAAGCAATACTATGTACATTTACCATATGTTCGTATAAATTTATATTTACTAGCCATTTTCATTTACTCTCAAGGACTCACTCGTCCATTAACTGCTTGGCCGCTAAATATAGCAAATATACATGCTTGTGTGTGTGTGTGTGTGTGTGTGTGTATATATAATATTTACCAGCTAAAGTATCATAAACCAAATAGTATGCCATGATGCCTATTTTGTGGATATGCCATCAGGGACTGTTCTGTTATTAATTCAATTACAGTTAACACCTATTTATTACAGTGAATACTATTTTTAGACAACAATTACAAACTAGTATAGTTAATATAGTTAAAAATAATAGCCTATAATATCTTCAATTTCACACAACTTTTGAATGCAATTTTCACAGCTCAGACTGTTTAATTCAGCGCAGAGGTGGCATGATGTACACTGCAATGACAATTGCAAAAATAATGTTATGAAATGAATCTTTTAAATATTATTTATTTATTTACTTATTTTTATTTATTTATTTATTTATTTGGAATATAGGCATTTGAAATTATGAAAAAATGAGGTGATAGCCTTCTTGTAAATATGAAATTTAAATTGCCAGTAGGTAGTGACAAATTACAGCCTAAAGTCAATGAATCATTCATTCAGCCGATTCATTCAAGATAGCTGATTCATTCAGGAGCGAAGCATATGACTGAGCATACCATATTGTAAACAGCAACAGAGCCGTATTAAGTTCAAACAACTAACACTTATTCCTATCATATTTCCTGAACAGTTCCATGCAGGCTAAAACATACATGGCTGGAATAAAATCATTCAGGGCTCAAACCAGCAAACCCTGTTTAAGTATCTAAATACTGTTTGTTTTACTAAGAAACCATTTCAGATGGTTCAGTGCAAATCGTTTGGCCAATTCACTGGAAAGAAAGAAGTCATTCAGAAATTATAGGGACATGCATAATAACTGCTGAAATATTTGCAGGGAAAACGTACGCACTTATTATACGCACAGTGCATACTGTCACGCAACATGTAGAGGAAAGGCACATGAAGACGAAGGTCATCTACACAAGTGTTTAAAAGAATCCTTTGAAGGCAAAGGGAACACGCAGCAAAACAACATCAATACCAGACCAACTAAAGGAGAAACAGAGGAACTGAGGATAATTAACTAACACAGGTGAACTAAATGAACTAAT
This sequence comes from Sinocyclocheilus anshuiensis, assembly GCF_001515605.1. Lineage (NCBI taxonomy): Eukaryota > Metazoa > Chordata > Actinopteri > Cypriniformes > Cyprinidae > Sinocyclocheilus > Sinocyclocheilus anshuiensis. The sequence goes on from NW_015555703.1 coordinate 2,108,162, forward strand.
CAAAGGACGACAGAAACTAGGTCAAGTGAAACATGAGGGAAGAAAACAAACTAAAAGTCCATGATTGTGACAGACTCCCCCCTCCCGGAAGGCACGAACTCGCGCCGTAGCAGGACGAACAAAGGAGGTAGGGAGTGGGTTTGGGAGGAGGACGAGGCGGTGGCAAAGGGCAGAAAGAGAGGCAGGCAGATAACCAGGGCGGCGACGATGGAGGGAGGAGCCAGGGAGGAGACAGGAGGGACTTGGAGCAGGAGGAGCCAGGCGGGACCCAGACCACAGCCATGAATGCAGCCGATGGAGGGAGGAGCCATGGTGGAGGAAGGGCCGGAGCGACAGAGGACCAAGGTGGAGCTGGAGGAAGGGAGGAGCCCAACGTAGCCAGTGCAACGGATCGACAAGGCACAGTCAGAGGAGTGGAGTCCTGAGGCGATGGCGGGTCGACGACTGACTCAGGTGGAGCCGTAAGGATGAGGGAGCCCAGCGGAGCTGGTGGACTGACGGGCCAGGGTGGAGAGGAGGGAGCTAGGAGCCATGGTGGAGCCGCTGGGTTGACAGGCCGAGGCGGAGTGCGGGCCACAGAGGCTGGAGGTGGAGACAAGGGATGGAAACTGGCAGACCCGCGCCAAACCCACATCACTGATAGTGGGCTGAGGGTGAGTAGAGGGGCTGACAGGAGACAGTGGAGGCGATGGTGAAGACTGGTGAAGAGGTGGAGCTGAAGGGAGGGTGGGAGGGAATTTTGAGCAGTCCGAGGGTTCAGGGATGGTGTGTGCTGCCCACACACACACCAAATGGCGACACCCATGACAGGGAGTGTCACAGAAAGGGGACCGACCTCCATGGTCATGACAGGACAGGCAGATAGTTCCAGGCAGACAAACAGTTCAAAACAGACCTCCATGGTCATTTCAGGATATACAGGGAGTTCATAAACGACCTCATTGGCCGTAACAGGACAGGCAGAGATTTCAGAAGATGATGGAAGACTGGGGATAACTAAATCCGAGGGTTCAGGGATGGTGTGTGCTGCCCACACACACACCAAATGGCGACACCCATGACAGGGAGTGTCACAGAAAGGGGACCGACCTCCATGGTCATGACAGGACAGGCAGATAGTTCCAGGCAGACAAACAGTTCAAAACAGACCTCCATGGTCATTTCAGGATATACAGGGAGTTCATAAACGGCCTCATTGGCCATAACAGGACAGGCAGATATTTCAGAAGAAGATGGAAAACTGGGGATAACTGAATAAAAGTTTATTAAATCCTCAGAGTCCTGCCTCAGCTCACCCTCAGCGGTGGAAGAGTGGGAGGGGCTTTCCTCCGCGCCCTCGCTCTCCACCGTATCATCCACCGTCTCGTGTGTTGTTGCCGGCTCTTGCTCCTGGTCAGATTATCAGAAAGGCTCTGGCTCCGGGGCGATCCTCAGCTCTGTTGCTCTTTCTTGCGATGGCTCTTTGGTCATGGCGGGCTTTGGCTCTCCGTCTGTGGTGGGCTCTGGCTGATGCTCCGCACAGCGGGGTTATGGTTGGCTGGGTTCTGGGTCCGGAGTGGGGCCAGCGAGACTGATGGTGAATGGCGAGTCATTGCTCACCAACACCCACTCCACAAAGGCGGTGAAATCGGTGTTGATGCTCGCGATGTAGAATGAGTAGAGCGCGTCGTCCGGGTAGCTGGTTTCGTTGGAAATGTTCAGGAATCGTCTGGTGTGGTCCTCGAAGGTAAGTTCTCCCTGCTCCAGCCAAAAAAAAAAAAAGGAAAATATACGGGGATACAAACGCCGCTAAACTTCTTTTTTGTGGTCCGATATTCTGTCACGCAACGTGTAGAGGAAAGGCACACAAAGACGAAGGTCATACACAAGCGTTTAATAGAATCCAAGAAGATGATATTCCATGAAGGCAAAGGGAACACGCAGCAAAACAACCAAGTAAAGGAGAAACAGAGGAACTTGCTTTCACACTTGGTTCGATTGCCTGGTCCGAACCCAAGTTTGATTGCACCCCCCTGCCCACGCTGTACTGTGTTCACATTATATTATTTGGGTCTGAACCACGGTTCGTTTGCGTCATCAAGCCAGCAGCTGTTTACCCTGTTGCTTAGTAACGACGGCACAGGAGAAGGCGGCAAAATGCATAGCATTGCTCTCTTCAATTTTATATTTATTGTTTTTGAACCGTCCCAGCCGGCATATGACCGACCTTCAATGTTGAAATATGGTTGAAATAATGTCAGTTCTTGTTTCAACGTTGAAACAACATTCATACAATGTTTGATGCTGAACGGTTTTGTTTCCAAAGCTTCAGTACATAATGGCACTTACATCTGTCTTACGAATGTACTGCAGATTCTCTAAAGAACGCTGAAGTGAACAGAAATTAGATATACAGCATCTGTTTGCAGAGCGTCAGTCACGCTCGTCAAGCAAGTGAGTGAAACACACACGAACAAACACACATTTTTATCAAATAATATGTCATTAATAGCGGTTCACTTCTTCGATTTGGTACGATTGTGTTCACATCAGCAGCGAACCGTACCGAAGTTCACTTGAACCGTACCCCAGACCACCTCTTGGACTCGGGTATGGTTCGCGGGTACGCACCCAAGTTCGGAAGACAGCGTTCACATCATTCAAACATACCATACTCTGACGTCAATCGAAACGGGGTGCGCACCAAAAGTGCTAGTGTGAAAGCACCCTTAAATACACAGACCAAACGAGGATAATAAATTAACTAAATTAACTAATCAAAGTACGACAGAAACTACTTAAAGTGAAACATGAGGGAAGAAAACTAACTAAAAGTCCATGATCGTGACACATACAGCCATACAGCTGCAGGTACCACTGTTGCATGTGTTTTGGTCCGGAGAAGAATACTGCTTAATTGCAAATCAAACAAACCAGCAGCAGTTTCACTCTGGCTCAGCGATGTGATGCTGTTTTTGAAACTGGAGAAAAACTTAAAACTCACTTAGAGGATCCACTAAACACTTGCATTCAATATGAAACCAGTGATTTCATATTTTAAAAAGCACACAACTCTCCCCAAAAACTAAAATGATAAGTGGAATCAGAATGACCTATGTATGTGGGCATGAATATTATAGTAGGAACTCACTAACAATATTACTATTTCTTCACTGTTTATACAGCCTGCTGGGAAAAAAAAATCCCGGGCCAAACCCAGCCTATGAATAGAAATCAATGTACCAATGCAAAGTGGATATGATGAGTGTCATGAAATATGGCAAAGTTTGAAGCGGGTCACATTCACCCAAAACAGAAACAATGTTACAATAATGGATACCAGTCCAGATATTATTGAAATTTTATCAGAGAGCTTTAACGGATAGAATAATATTGGTTTCTATTTTGATTAAATGAGATGCACTTATTAAAATAAATTCAAGTGAAAACAAGTGGTAGATTTCAAAATAATAATTCTATTTGACTGTAAATCATTGGGCTCTCTTGAACCGCAAACACAAATTAAGTTTAAAAGGAGGAAGTAGATGCCAGATCACAAAGCAGCTTTTAATTAAAGTCCTGATTCTGTCACAATCTAATCAGTTTAAACCACCATTAGTGGCTTATTACTAATTAATAATTTCTAATTATTACTAATTAATTCATAGCATACAGTATTTATATGATTTGCCAGTGTGGCCAGTGCTCTGCTATGTTGCATTTTGCTACTCTGAAATGCAACAAAAGTGTAGGCACACAGAGCATCTCAACATCAGCTGCCCGTCAGTGAATTAATGGCTATGTGGGAGTCGAGACCCTTGTTATTAGATATTTATGTTTTCCTTCACTGTGTGTGGTAAAAGGATGCAGCAAGCCTCTGTTTTTATTTAAAAATAGACCAGTGCTCTGCTATGTTGCATTTTGCTGTCAATAGTTAGAGTGGGCGAGAGTTTGCTACTCTGAAATGCAACAAAAGTGTAGGCACACAGAGCATCTCAACATCAGCTGCCCGTCAGTGAATTAATGGCTATGTGGGAGTCGAGACCCTTGTTATTAGATATTTATGTTTTCCTTCACTGTGTGTGGTAAAAGGATGCAGCAAGCCTCTGTTTTTATTTAAAAATAGACAGTTAAAGTAGAAAATGAAAATAAAAAACTTGGTGACTTATTCTTACAAAAAACAAATATTAATTGACCATAAAACTACATGTATTGTCAAGTCAAATAACCTTTATCTATGTAGTGCTTTATACAGTACAGATTGTTTCAAAGGAGCTTTACAGTAATAAACAGAAACATAACAGAATCAATGATGCAAAATTCCTCAAATATGTGACAAATTCATGTTCTGCTGTAAAGCAGCTCTAACAATAAAATAGTGTAATTAATCTGCTTCAGTCAGTTCACTGTTGGTTTAGTTCAGTAACTGTGTACATTTCATAAATTATGAAACAAGTTCAATTCAGCTATAAGCAGAAGAAAATTGTGTTATTATTCAGCTCAAATCAGTTCGACATTAACTTCAATAGCAGTGCCGATGTTGCAAAATTCATCAGTTATGAAAAAAAACTGATTCAGCTATAAAGCAACTCTACAAAAGAAAAGAGCTATATCATCAAGCTCAGTTCTTGTCTGATAGTGTCAGTCCAGTCCAATCAATAATATTACTGTTTAGTGTCTCTTAAACCCCAGACCTAGCAAGGCATTGTCTTGTTGAATATAATTCTCATTGTATATTGTCATTCATATATTTTACATTTACTGTAAACTGGTTGTGAGGAAGTACACCAAAATAAGCAATTCAAGCTCCACTGTGGCACCACAACACATGGGTTATGATCGATATTGCAGTTGCCATCTTAATCCTTTTCATTTGCATTTTTTCACATTCACTCATAAGCCATGAAGCCATATGTTATTATACTTGTCTTGTTTTTAATCTTGGTTCATGACTAACTCAGCATACCAACTCCAATTCCAGCCCACTTCCCATTGCTCCAATTCCTGACAAAATCCCATTGCCCACCATCTTGGATTTAGTCAAAAATCGGGCTTAGGAGAACCGATACTGACCAGTGTATACTTGAGATCTGCTCTAGAACTACAAAGTAATTTGTGTATATGGCAACCTGTTTATCTATAAACCATACTAGTATCTATTGTTATGCTACTAGTACTTATTTTTTAGATACTAGTATCAGAATAACTACTACTGCCTGTTCATTTGGAGATATCTTCAATCTCATAAAGAACTAATGAGAATGTATTTGGAGATATCTTCATTCTAACAGATCATTATATAAACATGAGTACCTCTCCTCAACCGCCCTATCAGAGTTCACATGGTAATACAATACATTAATATACTGAATTAAATTTATTATTAAGTAGGCCTAACTGGCTTTGTATGTTAGCTTATCTTGCTAATCGGTTACCATGAAAACACAAGGAAAGATATGTTTAATATTATATTTATTGTTTTCGCAATATCATAAAGACTTTTTGATTTAATTATTAGCAGTTAAGTAGATCCAAGTTAATGCACACCAGGCAAGCAACCACAATACCAATGACATCCACCACAAGAGATCGTGCCTTTTTGGAGTGTATTTATAATTCCTTACAATAAACCAAGGTCTTATTATTGGCGAAACTACTTCGCTTATACATTCACTGTTTTCTGCCCCGTTTCTAGGGGCAGTGTCTCTAATACAGCTCATTTGCCAGTGATGAATCACTGGGACAACAATTCTAAGGAATGAACAATAATATTAAATAAACATGTGAACTGCCAAACAATTAAATATAATGGGGAAAATAATAAAATTATTCTTTCTTCTTTCTGTCTCCTTATTTCAGTTTACTGTAATCTCTCTCTCTGTTGTTGGTTCATTCAACGTACTATTAGTATACTGAGCAGAAATGCAAATTTAAAAAGTACTAGTGTCTATTAAGTTCAGGATATCTTTGGTCTAAAAAGTTACTAGTAACTAAAAAATAAGTACTAGTTCTTTTTCTTAACGTAAAGTATAAGTATATGTAAAGTATAATTAAGTAGTCACTATTGGAATAAGTACTAGTATCTATTTTAATTAGAGTCCTCATGAATTTTGAGGTTTCAGAGTGCCGTGAAACTAACACTGGCATAAATATAACTAGAAAATATGACACTTTAAATACTTGTACTCATCCTAGACAACATACAAAATTGTACACATATTAAACCAATAAATAGCCTACAAATATTTACTTACCAAATTTGTAGATTGAGAAAATTTCCAAACTTTGTGGAGAAGCTCACCAAGATGGCTGACGAACGTCTTCTGTCTGCAATGGTCTTCATGAGTTCTCACGATAAGTGTTGTCGAAAACGTGATATTGTTATTGAATAGATTCAACATATTTTTTCTAAGTTGATGGGGCAAATACTCTAGTTCATTCAACTTACAAACTAGTTGAGGCAGTGAAAACTTAAAATGTTAAGTTGAATGAACAAATTCAGAAACTGCAAATTGTGTCAACTTAATATTTCTTTACAGTGTAGTATCTAATGAATAGGTACTAGTAACTTTACAAAATACACTAGTACCTAAAGAATAAGCACTACAAGCCAATGAATAAGTACTAGTACTTAATGGAAAAGATACTAGTATCTAAAAAATTACTTCTAGTAGCATGAAAATAAATACTAGTATGGTTTATAGATTAAATGTTAAAATGGCTTGCCATATTGCGTAGTTTTGGTCAAATAGCATCTAAAGTGTGTGTGTGTGTGTGTGTGCCAGATGACCTCTTCCTCCTTTTACCTCAGGAACCAGTTAATGAATTTGACCTTAATAGTACAGCAGCAATTCAAGAGAATTGCTTCATTAAAAAGTGTAGCTATGGGAATTGGTGGGGACTCGTCAGCTGACTGATAGATTTGTGAGATCTGAAAATTTTGTAAGATATTGGACAATGTGTGTCTAATGAGTCTCTTACTGTTTTTCAACACAAGAAAGGCACAAATGTAGTAAGATATTGTACAGCTGTAAAAGACAGACAAGAGTAACTAAGACAACACAACTAAATGAATACAATGAATGGAAAGTGCATGAGGTAGATGTTATCGCAGAGTTACATCATCTTATGGGAAGATACAACTGTTTTTCTCTTCACAGAATAATAATGTAAAGAACAATTAAATAAAAGATGCCATTAAACATTTAACCTCGAACATGAAGCACTGCTCTCCTGGAGCACCCAGAGGGAGATAGCGATCTGGAACATGCAGATGAGGCCCTGCGGTGGGTGCAGAAGCTCCTTAACAATCTGGAGCATGCTGATGAAAGTACCCTGAAGAGAAGGCTTGCTTACTGGAGCTTGACTTTGTTGCAGATGTGTCTATATCGTCTTCTCCTCTCAGGGCCAGAGGCTTTAGAACCTGGACAGTTTGCTTTTGTGATAGACAGTCAAAACGTGCTGTATCTGTCTATAAACTGAAAGCACAGAACTTTTTGTGTCTGTTAATGTCTCTTCTCAATGGACAGAGACTCAGAGCAAGAGTGTCTTTACTACTTTGCGATATGGAGGAGATGAAGAGAGTTTGGTTAAAACAGTGAATTTAAAGTTTTACCGATGCATCACACACTTCTCAAAATACCTCAAAAATACTTTTTTTCCAGTGTTCTGAATATACATATAGTCCAAACATGCTGGAAGAATGTTGAACTATCATGCACACCTTCATTTACATGTTAACAGCTGAGTTTGTGTACAAATACTTCTCCAAAGTACGAAATGGATTTGTTGTAGTCGTGTGTTTTGTGTAAGAAATCTTGTGGAGGTCCGTTACAAAAAGAGGAACATACCAGCATCATAAGGCACATCAAATTTTCCACATTTCATTAAGCAGCACAACCATTTACAACACATAATAATAATAATAATAAGAAATGTTTCTTGAGCAGCAAATCAGCATATCAGAATGATTTCTAAATGATCACGTGACACTGAAGAATGGAGCAAAGAAGCTTTGCCATCACAGGAAAAAATACATTTTTTAAATGTTTTTAAATAGAAAACAGTTCTTTTAAATTGTAATAATATTTCACAATATTGTGTTTACTGCATTTTGATTAAATAAATGCAGCCATGGTGAGCAGAAGGGACTTTCATTTGAAAATCTTACTGACCCCAAAATTTTGATACTGTACAATAATTACTACTACTACTAGAATATATATATATATATATATATATATATATATATATATATATATAAAAAAGAACAA
>NW_015555703.1:2116452-2153783 GCF_001515605.1 Sinocyclocheilus anshuiensis
TACTAGAATATATATATATATATATATATATATAAGGAAGAACAAGAAAAAAACAGATTGTGTTACATCGTGCTGAATGCTAGAAACTATAATTTGTTTTCACGGGAAGTGAAACGGAAAGCGTAGTGGCACTTGCAGTTTACACTCTGTCCATAACGGACATGATTGACGCAACACATTACAGCAAAAGCACATAGAGCTCATTATAATCAGTGAATCTGTCTACACTGGATGTGCCAAGTTGGCAACAGCAAACGGATGACTATTTTTATTTCTGACAACAGGAGAAATAAGGATAACTGCCATCTACTTTACAGCGATGTCTCTAAGTCCTTATATGTATTCTTACTCAAATTGGTCTGTAACATGCCAAACTTGTGGGAGGTTTCGTCCAGTGGGTAAAGCTCCAATTATTAGCTATTAGGGAAAGCCTAATAACAGAAATGTTGCTGGTTTGAGTCCTTCGTGGGATGATGCATGAGCCATTGCTTTTATGCAATCAATGTGATTTCCCTAGTGTGTTTGGTATCATAATGACTGAGTGCAATTCTGTTTACTCTTGTGTCTGTCATGTGTACCTGAAAGAACTGTAGAGATGCCAAAATTGCACAAGATATTGTGCGAGATATTTGAAGACCATTATTGGTCTTAGGTTGTGTTTTGAGTGGGCTCTCTTGCTCTCATTCTGTTTGAAGAGGTCTGGAGTCTATCTCCTCTTCTGCTCTCATGAATATTTTAAGGGCTTCAAATGTGGAAAATAGTTTTGTTTCCCCGGACAACATTATTTCCCAGCAACCTTTGATTGTTCGCTGCAGTTGGTCTTCAGAACTGGAGCTGACACCTTGTGCCAATTATTCTTGGATGGAGCTTTGTTCCAGGGAGTTCTTTTGTTGTTGGTGTTAGTGGTGTTTTGTTTTTTTGTGAGAATATGCCTGTGGTATAAGACCCACTGTCAAACCACCATACTCTTGTACTTGACATCCAAAAAAGGCCAAAAATATGATATTTTGTGCTATGGACTACTGTTTCTTGTGTCCATCACAATGGCATATTTAATTATAATCTTCACATTTTTAAATCATTTTTAAATTCTATTATTTACATTTAGCAATGTTTTGTTAATTAAGGTGACTGTTTAACTGATTACTTTTTTTTTTTTTTCTAACAGGGATTCTTTGTGTCGGTATTTTACTGCTTTCTTAATGGGGAGGTGAGTCAATCATGTATTTAATTTCATGGTTGGACAGAACTGGAAGATGACTATCAATATACAAGCCCTTTCCACAGCCATATCACCCCGTCACCTTATCTGTTCTCTGCCACCCAAGTCTGTTATTATGTGGGAGGCTATTTACACTGACTCACTTCACACCAACACCAAAAGGAGCAGAGCAATTTATCAGCAACCTGCAAACTGCTCTCTTTTAATAGGGCTGTTTTTATTACTTATAGGATGCCTCTTCAGTCAACTGTAATGGTATCTTCTTAATATCAGTATCCCTTGACACATCTGTCATTTTCTCCAGAGATTTCATTCTTCTATGTCAAAACAGAACGGTAAAACTGATATTATTTGTGTGGGTATAGCTATAAGCTGGCTCACATATAAAATGTGTGAACATGTTATTAAAATTTCTGCATTGTGGGTGAAACTTTTTGGAATTAAAAAATCTTTTAAATTAAGTGGAGTCACTTTTAATGGTAGTTGACAGCATTATCAAATTAGTCAAAAAATGTAGTAATTGAACATGCAGGGGGTTACATACGCATCAGTAGCTGTTGCTATGGGAACGTGATTGTCTGAAGCCTGTATAGAATCACGCCAATTGATTGGCTGATGATGCTTAAAGAATGTGTCACCAGTGCCTCAAAAGGACATGCTTGCGTCATATATATATATATATATATATATATATGATTTTCAATGTGGTCTCATAAGTTTCACAAATGAACTAATTAAAGCTATGTCATTTAGAGCTGAATCATTGTTTGGGTTCCCTGCCAGATAAACATTTATTTATTCTTTAATTTGTGTATTTTTAGAATGTTATTCTGCAGTCTAATGGACTCTCTTTATATCTGATTTGTATTTAGGGTAATAATTGGATTTTTGTTATGACCCCAGGCAAGATGGAGAATATTTTCTTCAAGATGGCTCATCTTACCAAATATCTAGACAACATCAACATCAAATCAAACCATGTCAATATCAACTGTCATTATGTCAGCTGTGTTTAGATGGAGGCAAAAGCATCCTCTCTCATGACTGACGGATTAAATGAAGACAGGTTTAAAATGGAAAGCCTATAATATGATCATCCGGTGCTTTTTTTCTGAGCACTGCTTCTTTTTAACAAGCATTTCATGTAAAACTTTTAGAAAGCTACAAATCAGGTCCATATTACTCTATCCCAGGGTCGGCAACCTATGGCACGTGTGCCAACATTGGGACGCAGAGGGATAATCAGTGGCACGTGAGCAATAGGGAAAACTGCATATCGACAAACATTTTGAGATAATCATTCCTCATAGTCACAGCCTGTTAGGAGCTATAAATACTATTAAAGTGTGAGAATTAACCAGCGCTAGTCTACAGATGCACGTGGCTCCAGCAAACTAGTCGCGTGGCCGCTGAGCATACGAGGCGCTGCAGATCAATGCTGTGCTGTGCTTTCGCATAGGTTAGGTCTGTTTAGCTTCAGTCACGCTATACGATTGAGTGCATTACAGTTTATTCTGCATTTGTTGCTCTTAGCAATAAATAAAATACCACTATAAATTCTGGTTATTTTTAAGTCGGTACCAAACACAATGACACAACAACAGTCACACATACATACAATGGTGTTCAGGGTCACACTGTAAATCTGTTACGCAAAGTCTAATTTAAACATTAAAATAAACAAACCTTTAGGATTTTGAAAAGTTTAAGAAACAATTCATGAAGAAATGCTTCGGAAATATTTAAGATTTTGCATTATTTGTACGATAATCAAATACAGATTTTTATCTGAACATTTGAAAATGATTATGTACTGTATAAATACAGCATGTATTATTTCAAATCTTACACTTGAATGAAGACCAGACTATTCTAGGGCAAAATATTTGTACAAATAATTATTGAGGGTTAAAACAATATACTACTATGCATCCTTTGAAATCCGCACACTTAACTCCGCAGCCAGCATTTTTGATCTTAAAAAAAAAATAAAAAAATCATGGCCTCCAGAGTATTTTATTCGATGAATATCTGAACATGCAATATGTCAAAAGAAATAACAGAGCCTCTGCTTATAAAAAAAAAATAAAATATTCTAGCTTCATGCATTACTTTTTTTTTACCAACATTTGAATGTGGGCAAGTTTCATTAAAAAAACAACATTTTGAACAAAAAGCTGACAAAAATGCATGAAATCAATTGTTTCTGCTTCTTCACCTTGTTTTGATCCAGACATTCAGTACTCTTTCAGAAGATATATAATAACGCCCCCTAATGTATAACAGTGGAAACACAGAAAGCCAGAGAATACCATCAATGGTGAAGAAAGAGTTAAAGGATTCCTGCTGAAAAAAAAAACACTCCTAGTAGTGAGGTTGAATGCCAACCCATGTGCCTCAAGGAAGAGAGATCGCTTTCTTAACCTACTGTGACATTCTTCATTCAGCCCTGTTGTAGCCATCAAAACAAGCAAACAACTTAACAGATTTATGCCACTGGCTCACGTGGTTAACATAATTCAATAACATTCTCACAAGACAAAGCTTGTGCAGTATCTCAGCCTCCTTTGACTCAAAGGTCGAAGAAGAAAATAATTCAACACCACAACCTGAGAGTGAAATGGAATGGAGGCAACCTTAGATTGTTAAGCTTTGGTTAAAAACGAAACCTTCATCTGATCAGGAGAAAAATTAATACAAGACGGGCTCAACGATAAGGGCTGTAAATCACCAATCTTCTTAAGGGTTGTCAAGGCCAAAAACAAGATCATCTGAAGAATCCGATTTCTCAAGTGACTTGAATGAAGGTCATGGTACACCTTCTAGGACAGCGGTTCCTAACACCGGGGTCGTGACCCCCACTAGGGACCACTAAAGATTTACAAGGAGTCGCGAGTAGGAGGGTTACAAGTAGGGATGAAACGGTAACAGTTTGACGACAAACCACGATAAAATTCTCGATGGTCATTATTTCTGTTTAATTTTTTAATTATCATTAAAACATTATTGCCATGATTTGAAAATCTCAAAGTAAATACTGTCCAGCATTAAGCTAAGATATTACCGGTCTTACGCGGCGGGCACAGCATGCAGCGTAGATTTTGTTTTGTGTGAAAATATGGCGGAAGGCAGTGAAAGGTTTTACATCCGAGTGATGAAGGAAATTAAATGAATTTAAGTATGATTGAATTATATGAATGTATCTCTAAAGGGAACCGACTCTCTTGCGAAAAGTTTGGATGGCATTTTTTTCATTTATACTGCCAGTGGTTACCATGGAAACAGCTTTATTTCTCTTGTTCCAGGAGTGCCACCTGCTGTCAGACAGGTGGATTTACATTTTTATTCAGCCCGTTTGCCATTTTTGTTCAAAGCAGTGCAAAAATCTTCATTTTTATGCACAGCTGTAAATTTTAACCAGTTGATGGAAATAAGTTAATGTGCATTCTAAAAATCTAAGCAATTCAGATAATAAGGTATAGTGTTATTAACAGAGCAGATAAAACACCTATAACCATTCATAATTTTGATTCATAACCTTTTTCTTAAAATGGCTTTCAGTCAGTTTTTTTTTTTAACAAAACTTTTTTAACATGTAATACATGTTAGTAGATAACATATCATGTTGTAGTCACTCAACCATAATTGATAATGTCATTATTTTATGTTTCTGATGTTGTTGCATTTATTAAAAACCTAACAACTGATTTGGTTGGGATTGGGGGGTGAAATAGGGGTCATCTGAAAACAAAAATAAAGGTTGGGAACCATTTTTCTAAGACTATAGATAATAATGGGCATAATGTGCTTCTGTTTTCAATCACTAAATGACAGATAACCAACAAATAACTTAATACAGCAACAGAATAAACAGATACAGAAAACAGTGAAACAAAAGTAAAGTACTGGTAAGTACTAAATCTGCAAGATGTATTTATGTTGCATAGCATTGCTGGTATTTAGGTACCTTATTATTATTCATCATTTTCAAACCTTACGCAAAAGTGCTCAGGTTGTTGTAAAATAGATAAAAGGATTGTTTTACGGCTGTTTAAGATTCTTTATTTCAGTTGCTTTGGATTGCAGAAATGCTTCTGTTGCCCAAAGGCTTGTCGCCTTTTCTCTGGCAACAAATTCAAAAACTAAAAAAAAAAAAAAAATCTCAACATAAAAAAAGCAAAAAATCTGTAAAAATGTGGGCAATTAATATGTATGTTAACTAAACTAATCTATTTACTAAAGGTCTGGTATGGTATGGCATGCGTATACACTGATCAGCTTCAACATTAAAGCTACTGCCAGGTGAAATTAATAACATTGATTGTATCGCTACAATGGCATCTGTCAAGGCGTGGGATATATTAGGCAGCAAGTGAACAGTCATTGCTTGAATTTCATGTGTTGGAAGCAGAAAAAAAACAAACTAAATAACATTTATTGTGTGTGTCCTCGCTCATAATAAAGTCTACTGAGACACACACTTTCAAAAGGGCATCGTGTTCCACCATGAGGAATGATAAAACTACTCAACATGGGTTGCTGAAACATGATATTCAATAATCCAAAGGCTTCTCAAAAAGCACAGACAGATAAACCATCTTCCTGAAGAAGGGAAATCTGAGGAGTGATGTTGCAGGCGTGTGTTTTTGAGGCACTGGAGATGCAGTGCCTTGGTGGGCGGAGCTTGCAAATTCTCATGATTCTAAACTGGCTTCAGACATTCATCACACCTGAAGGGTGTATGCATAGCTACTAATGCATGCTACTAACATAGCATTGAGTAAAAATATGAAAGGAACCCATCTAACTTTCTTTTTTTATACCTATACAACACAGTGACACTATAAGCGTAAAGGAGGTCGCACACCGAACGTGAAGTTAACAACTATTTGTGACTAATATCATGCAATTTAGTGGAAAACTGTGAGTGGTGCTCTGTGGCCCACTGGGATTTTGAACAGCCTCTTAAGTCGTAGCTGGGAGCCGCAGACAGACATTGATGGCGCCGCCGATGTGCTAATAAGACAAACAGTTGTACTTTTCACATTTTTACTGAATGCATTGAATAATCATTGTCAGAGCACGGTATAAAAAGTAATATACTGTATATATATATATATATATTTTTTTTTTTTTTTTTTTAAAGATGTAGTTAAGTGCTCACGGAAGAGATGTTTTATGCAGTATTGTTTTAAATTGATAAAAAAATACTGCATTAAACAGGTGGCAAAACTAAAATGAATTGTAATGCAATCATAAGATGTAATCTACCTAAGCGTAGGATGCTTTTGGGAAACTAGGTTCAGAATGTTCTAGCAGCCGTATAGCAATGAGCTAAATGCATTAAAAAAAAAGAGTGTAGTATGTTTTACCATTTACATTTCATGGAATTCTGCAGATTGTCCTCCACAAGTTAAAATGCTGAAAGTAAAATACCATAGATTGCATGTTTTTTTTTCTTTATAGGTACGTTCTGCAGCCAGAAAACGTTGGCACCGCTGGCAAGACAAACACGCGCTGCGAGTCAGAGTGGCGAGAGCCATGTCCATCCCCACCTCCCCCACCCGCATCAGCTTTCACAGCATCAAGCAGACCACAGCCGTCTGACCTTGACGCAATAGCTTTTCCTCTTTTATAATTCAGCCACACAGTTGGACTGCAAGTGGCATGAGAGACCAAGTGATTGTTTTTGGCCTTTGATGGTCAGGAGTGTGACATCTGACAAGCAGCAAATTTAATTTATATATCTTGTGTAATTTTGACAATGGCCCCTGAATTGAAGGGTTTTAACTGAATTGATGAAATGTTTCTTTTCACTCAGTAGATGCAACCATCCAGAAGACCCTATCTATCTATCTATCTATCTATCTATCTATCTATCTATCTATCTATCTATCTATCTATCTATCTATCTATCTATCTATCTATCTATCTATCTATCTATCTATCTATCTATCTATCTATCTATCTATCTATCTATCTATCTATCTATCTATCTGTCTATCTATCTACCCACCGCCAGCATAATTTCACAGAAATTTCATGGCCCCTGGAATATTTTGTTGTATGAATATCTGAACATGCAATGTCAAAAGAAATAACAGAGCCTCTGCTCGAGTATTCATGCTCGAGCTTCATGCAGTCTTGTTTTATCTACACTTGTATGTGGGCAAGTTTTATGTAAAAAAAGCAACATTTTGAAAAAAATGTTTTTGTCAAAGACTACGTCTGGATTGGATTCAGAACGATGGTCAAGAAGATATAGATAGAGTAGATCGAGATGTTGTAGTCCATCAACACCCACAAAGCTTCACAGTCCTAAACCACTTTTTTGTCGTCATTTCATTCGGTAATGTTAGGCAGTTTTGATCTATATGCTGTTGTAATATAATGTTTGATGATTACATTATTTTACATGTGCATCTACTTACATGTGCGATCGCTTGTTCTTTCTGCTTCATCTTCACTGTTTTGATCCAGACATTCAATATTACTTCAGAAGATATTTAATAGCATCCAGTAAAAACATGGAAGGCCAGAAAATTCAGTCTCCTAAATGACAAAAAATTGGCGGGGAAAAAGTTAAATATTCCTGGTAGCTGACTATGCCACCTAGAGTTGGTAAAGACACTCCAGGAACTTAATAATAATTTTTAGGGCAGGGAATGGATGAGCACTCAGCACACTGATCTGGCAAATCAATTATTTAAAAAAAAAAAAAAAAGTCCCAGAGTTCTATTATAAAGGGATCTAAAGTTCAGTCCACACTTTACTAGATTCTCCAGATCTCTACACCAGCAGCAGATATGGCAACCTCTGCTATCCAGTCCAAACATTATCCAGCACTGGTGAAATACATTAGTGTTCAGTCTGATATCTGCAGTAACTTGCTGTATGTTTTAACAACTGCTCATCAACCTGCCTCACCCTCCGTTAATGCAGCGCCGCTCCGTCAGTAAACCGCAGTAAACCTTGATCCAGAGTGGCAAACTTTATGTATGTATAGTTAGTTTGTATATAGTTTGTTACTGGGTGAGACCTTTTAACCAGCCTCATGTTGTTGAAAAAGTTCAATTTAAGTGTTGATTTAATTGAACAGAGCCTGCAGTAATCAGGCCTAGTCAGGCAAGTCCAGCTGAATGCAGTTTCATAGATTTAGAGATTATGGGGTGTTTACATGACACCGTTTTCAACTAAATATGGAAAACTTAAACATGGTAACCACAAATTAACAATGGTTTTGCAACACTAATCATAGTTTAACCATGGTATTTATAGTGAAACTGTAGTTATACAAATAGCAATCAATCAGCCCAAAAAAAAAAATCATGGTTACTACCCTTTTATTATAATAAAACCATGGTTAATTTTTGTTAGGGTTTTTATGCGTTTTGGCTGCTCATTTACACTGCAACAGAATTTTTGGAGACTGAAAACACAAACTTTTGAAAACAGGTTTCAAAGTGAAAGTTTTTGAAAATGCCATTATTGTCTGTGTAAACTATAAAAACGTGAATATGTGAAAACTGTGATGTTATGAGCATATGTATTATGTGTTCAGTCTATAGGAATGTGCACAGGCACATAGTGTTTCTCTACCAAATCTACTGGCCTATCATGAATAATACAGTGTTTTTAGTCGTTTTTGCCGATCCCTGTGAAAGGTGATAATTTTGACAATGTTGTTTGACAACTTTTCAAAAACAGGGAAAACGTTTCCGTTTTTAGTACAATTATTGTTGTGTAAACATAAGTAACTACAGGTGCAAATACATTTTCTATCTATCTGCCTATCAATCTATCTATCTGTCTGTCTGTCTGTCAGTCAATCATCTTCAAAGCTTCTTTTAAAATTAGTAAAGGCAACATCAAGTTTAGGTCCTTTGGTTTATGATGTATGTGATTATAAGAGAAAATATAAAATATGTAAGGTTTTATTACTCCTAGACTTTTGGTCTAATTTGCATGAAACTTGGTAGGCTACCTATCACCTGTAGACCCTCATGACAAACGTTATCAAAGAATTTTGATACATCAAAGCAATGCGAGGATATAAGGAAATTAAATGTTCATGCGTCACCAGTTTTTGTAAATTGACCTATATCTGCCAAACAGAATGTTCAAACTTAACAATACTGGATACAATGCTGACAGGTTATTCTGAAGACATACAGCAAATTGTCAAATTCCGGACATAGGGGGCGCTACAACTGAAAACGCTTGTAACACCGCAGCCATGTCATTAAAGAAAGTGCAAAATTGATTTTCTTGCTTTTGGGTCACGTGCTAACATATTCTTTGAAAATCACTTGGACAATTTAACAAACATGACCGTCAGCAGCCAATCAAATTTCAGCAGCTGGTAATGTCAAATCAAAATGCTGACCATTATGAAAACAGACATATTCACTAGTAAAATGTACAAATCTTCCGAAATCAGCCACAAAGTGGCGCTATAATATGCAACTTTAGTTTTTGCTCTGTTGCTCTGTCAAAGTAGTTGTTTCTTCTGAATACTTGCATCAAGCCCAATTTTTTTCCAATAATGTTTATCCGCCATTCTAACTTTTTTTTTTTTTTTTTTAAGAAACTCCTTCTAGGCCATTCATGAGATCTTCACCAAACTTTGTACACATCAGCTGTAGATTGTACGATTTCTGAAATATCAGTCATTTATATCAATGGGAATGATAGATAAAGGCCAGAATACTTATGTTCTCCTCCAGAGGGAGCCACAGGATAACAAATACCTTTGGGTCTCAGCGATTAAAATCAGTGTAAATGGTTTAATACATTGACTTGTAGTAAATAACAAGTTTTAGTTTCATAAAGTTTAATCGTTTAAAAAAAAAATAATAATAAAATCTGTGATCTCCAAAATACTTATTTTTATATATCCTAATGATACTGAAAACACATAGTCTAGTTGCAAGACATCACTGAATGTATTGCTGTCCAATAAAAATCCAAATGACAAGTAATAATACCTCCATAAAGAGACACTTAATAACTCATATTATATTGGAATAGTCACAAGGCCATTGTATCACCATATCATCTCCAAGAGCTGTTGGTGTGCGTTCATTCATGTAAATAGACTTTATATGAGGAACGACAGTATTTTATTTTCAAATGAACTGATTAATCAAGCTCTGTGCAAAACTTGATCTGGACAAGTGTTATTAAGGTTGTTAATATGATTTAAGTGATGATGAATTTCCAGTTCTTTATCAAGATTGTAAAGTGATACATGATTTTCATACCTTTGAATAAAAATGTGTAAAAACTAGTTGGTCAGATGAATTATGTAGATAATAGAAGGGTGAAACTTTCTCCTGTATATTTGCCAAAGACAAAACACTTTCATTTTCATTTCATTTTAAATTAATTTTGTATTTCAAAATGTTTTATTATATTTATATTTGTTTTCTTGTGTTTGATTTTTAACATACTTTGTATATAATGTATTTTCTGTAATTTAATGAAAAAACCCAAATGCCTTAAATTGTGAAAGTATGAGGATGTAAACAATTTACATAAATGTACAATCAGTGTTATTGCTCTGTTTTAATATAAAACATTGCGAAAACTCAGAAAGAGCCTCTCTTGTCTGATGACACTTCATTCATGTAGTCATTAGCCAATATTAGTTGCTGATTACATCAGACTGATGATCTGTGCGGGATTCAGGAGACTCCTTTTAATGCCTCTAAACATACTTGACAACAATGTATCAGTAAAAAAAAAAAAAAAACAATCGATGAAATTTAAAATTGCCACCAAACAGAAACAACTTTATTTTTCTAAGAAACATATCTGAAAAATGTATGTCTACAGTGTATATCTACATGTATATCTGACCTCAAGGAGGGTTAAATCTTGGTTTAAATATTTTGTCTTAATTAAGTCTTTAAGATTAAGAAAGGAGATCCTTCCTCAGAGGAATACGCCAAGGAGGGGCTGTCGCGAGGAGCATCAGTTCTGGGAACCAAGTCCGGCAGTATGGCGCTACTAAGAGGACCTGCTCCTCGTCCTCCCTGACCTTGCACAATGTCTGTGCGAGAAGGCTCACTGGGGAAACACATACTTGCGTAGGCCCCGAGGCCAGCTGTGTGCCAGTGCATCCGTGCCGAGGGTCCCCTCGGACAGGGAGTAGAACAGCTGGCAGTGGGACGTGTCCGGAGAGGCAAACAGGTCTACCTGAGCGTCCCTGAAACGTCTCCAGATCAGCTGGACTGTCGGGGTGGATTTGCCATTCTCCCGGGAGGGCGGGCCGGTGTGAGAGCTCGTCGGCTGCATGATTGAGCTCGCCTGGGATGTGAACGGCGTGAAGCGACCTCAGATGCTTCTGACTCCAAAGGAGGAGATGGCGGGCGAGTTGCGACATGCGACGGGAGCGTAGACCACCCTGGTGGTTGATGTAGGCAACAGTCACGGTACTGTCCATCCAGACCAGTACGTGCTTGTCATGCAGCAGCAATTTGAAGTGGCGCAGAGCAAGCCATACTGCTAGCAACTTGAGGCAATTGATATGCCACTATAGACCAGGCCCTGTCCAGGTGCCCGGTGCTGCACGCCCGTTGCACATGGCAACCCAGCCTATGGCAGAGGCATCTGTTGAGACAACAACATGCCTGGACACTTGAAGTAGGGGAACCCCTGCCCGTAGTTGAAACTTGAACGTCCATAGTCAAGGAACGCCGCTTGCCTTGATGCTTTACAGGCTTGGCAGGGGCAGAGACAGGCGCCCTCGGTGATGAGCAGGCAGAGGAGCTGCAGCCGGTGGCGATGTAGAGGCAGTGGCGGCCCGCTGGGGCAGGATGTGTCTTATGGCCTCCGTCTGCTTCTGTGCGGCCAAGAACTGTTAGGCAAAGTTCTTAACCGCATCGCCAAAGAGGCCAGCCTGGGAGATCGAGGAGTCCAGAAATCTGTATTTTTCGGTCTCCCTCATATGTGCTAGGTCCAGCCATAGGTTGCGTTCCTAGACCACCATGGTGGACATTGCCTGACCCAGGGACCGCACAGTGACTTTCGTCACCCGTAGGGCGAAGTCCGTTGCTGTGTGTGACACTTACACTAGGGGAACTCCCGCCCGAAGAAAGGCAAGGTCCGACCACGGGCCAAAGGTCTGGCGGCAGGATGGGGTGACTGAGACCCGGTGAGTGCCGCGTTTCCATGCCCATCTCGGGACTCGGTCGTGAAGCCAACGCTGAAGCAGTCTCATATGAAGCAATCCGAGTGGCGTAACAGCGGTAGCGGATGCCATATGCCCCAGGAGCCTCTGGAACTGTTTCAGTGTGACCGCCCTCCTGAGCTGAAATGCCTCCAGGCAGTTCAGCATGGACTGAGCACGCTCTACTGAAAGGCGCGCTGTTAGATTGACCGAGTCCAACTCCATACCGAGAAAAGAGATCCTCTGCACTGGGGAGAGTTTGCTCTTTTCCCAGTTGACCCGAAGCCCTAACCGGCTGAGGTGGCTGAGTACCACGTCCCTGTGTTCGCACAACTGTGCTCGAGACTGGGCCAGTATGAGCCAGTCATCGAGGTAGTTGAGAATGTGAATGCCTCCTTCCCTCAACGGGACGAGGGCTGCTTCCATGACCTTGGTGAAGACACGAGGCGACAGGGACAGCCCGAAGGGGAGGACCTTGTACTGATATGCTCGCCCCTCGAAAGCGAAGCGGAGAAACGGCCTGTGTCGAGGTAGGATCGAAACATGAAAGTACGCGTCCTTCAGGTCGATCGCTGCAAACCAATCGTGCGGACGAACGCATCGAAAAATACTTTTCTGCGTTAACATCCTGAACGGGAGCCTGTGAAGGGCTTGGTTCAGAACGCGCAGGTCCAGGATTGCTCGTAACCCACCGCCTTTCTTGGGTACAATGAAGTAGGGGCTGTAAAACCCCGACCTCATATCGGCTGGAGGGACCGGCTCTATCGTGTCCTTCGCCAGCAGGACTGCGATCTCTGCACGTAAGACAGGGGCATCTGCTGCTTTCACTGAAGTAAAGTGGACGCCCCTGAACTAGTAGGACTGCGATTTCCGCTCACAAGACAGGAGCATCCTTGCTTGGCACAGAGGTGAACCGAATGCCCCTGAACTTGGGAGGACGCCGGGCGAACTGAATCGCATAGCCGAGTCTGATGGTTCTCGTAAGCCAGCGAGATGGTCGGGGGAGCGCTAGCCAGGCCCCCAGGAACCGAACAAGCGGGAATAGGAGAACCACCGACGTACCTGCAGTGGGGCAGCGAGGTGGAGCACAGGCACCCGACCCGGAAGGCACAGTGCTGAGACTTCATCTCCAGAGCCTAGCTCATCCCCCGATGCAGTGATCGACATCCCGTCATCTGCCGAAAGGCCCGAATGAGATGTTAGATCCCACCCTGTCCGAGGACTCAGTCACCTCATCGCGGAACACCAGAGGGTGCGATCTGCTGGAGGAGTGAGGGGCCCGTGGAGACGCACTCGACGGGGATGCCCTCACTGTAATGCTACTTGCTTGGTAACCACACCAGCTGAAAGGCTCAGCTCCAAAGCGAAAAGCTGAATGTGCGACTGCACGCACTCTCCTTATATACTCGCGCTGCGGGGCGGGGTGCGCGACCTAAAGATCGCACGCCAACACTTATTGGCTTGTTTTGTTAAAGGGGTCATATGATGCTTTTTTAAAGATCATTATTTTGTGTATTTGGTGTAACAGAAAGAGAAAGGAAAACTTGAAATCGCATCATATGACCCCTTTAACACTCGAAGGTGATTGGTCTCTCTAGCGAGATCCCAATTCGTCAGTCACTGACGTAACGTCGAACGTGACTGACTGAAAGGGAACACATATTATTATTTTCTTTTTCATTATTTTCTTTTTTTTCTGTTGGGAAATGACTTCATAATGTACAGCTACTAAAAATCAACACTGTTGATTGTCATCGCAAAAATGGTTCAGATAATGTAATGTAAGCAGTATAAGCTGGAGTTTGAAGCTATTTTAGTAGCAGAAGGCCACTGCATTGCCTGGAGAATGTCTCATCCCCAGTGACCCAAACATACTTTAAAAGCCTAACCAGCGTGGATTAAAAACTCTAGTGGATTAGCTGAGATGGTTCAGCCGAGACTAGACTGCAGTGCAGAGCATTAGCTCAATGACATCAATGACATCAATGACATCTAGGTACAGTTTTATTAATATGACAGACTTAGACTCATATATACTTAAAACATTTTGGCCAAATCCCAAATGTCAGTCTAAGAGCATAAACAGAACAGGTGGTGATGAGAAAGTCACATGATGAATCAAAGCTCATTACAAACAGCTTTTCTATGAGCTGAGGAGGAAAATACTTATATATAGAAGGTGCACGCAGTGTCATTCACACAAACACTAAACACTATCATGTTAACACACATGATACTGAAATAATGCAATAAACATTCATTTAACAATATTAGATGAAAGATTAAACTCTAATGTACACAGTTGAGAAGAAACATAGTTATTTCAACAAAAAAACATCAAATATGAAGTGTCATGCAGGGAATTCTGGGAGTGTCAATTTACAGTTTTCACAGACAAGGCCTGCCATTGAAATTATGAGTCAAAATGGTGAAATTGTCAACTGTGTTACCTGAAAACCCATACAGCAAAAACATATTTTTCTTTGTAATGTCAAAATGATATTTAATGGTTACGCTTGGCAACTAGCAGATAAAATATATAAACTGAAACCAATAGTTGTTTTACTGGGAAAGCATTTTGTTTTTACACCTTTTTCTTAATGTGAAAAATGTTCCTTAAATTATAGAATGCTGACATCTCTCATACATCTCAAATATGAAATGTCACTGATAAACACAATGTGATTTGATATTCTCCACATCACTGCAGTTCTGTTGTTTACTTGTTTGTTTGTTTGTTTGTTTTTTCATTCATATGATGCACATTCCTCTCGCAGTTTAAACAACCCCCGCGTTTATTCACTGTAATCCTGTGAGACCTCCAGAAAGAAGGGCTAAAAGCCAGACTGCATTTTAGACATGCTTTTATATCTAAAGCAGAGAATTTAAAACGGTGGCATAAATGTGTGCTGCTAATAATCCCCATTTGCCATCCACACTGCAGGCCTCAAATACAAGGTTCACAAGCATCACCACATTGTTTTATCTGCATGACAAGTTACAATTCCAGGCCTTTGTTCATTTACGTAATAGCATGTTTATATGCTTATATGCTATATGTTTATATTAAAAGACCAAACCGTGAAGGACACTTCCATGTGCTTTGAACCTGATGTGCTGACTTTGAGTGAAAATGCCAGTGCCCTTGATCACAGAGGACCCGCCTGAGGTCTAACATAATGGAAACTAAGCTGTGAAATTGCAGGAATGAGCCAGCAGGACGGCACACTTTTGTGTTTGATGCAACATGGCTTTCATGCACAGAACTCACTAATGCATACACATCTACATTTTTATGTTTGTCACTGTTTGTATAATCACATTGTTAGTCCTTTCCAGAGCATCTTGGCAGTGGATTCTGTAAAATCTTAGGTATTGAGAACGTCAGGCACCCGTTGTTTAAACCCAGTCCCATTTCTGACCCATAAAGGATGTAAACATGAAAAATCATCTGTTTATGATCAACCTTTTATGGTTGTTTTATTATGTGATCTTGTTTTATTTCAACTTGATTTTGAATGCATAATAAGACATGACCATGGGGAAATTTATTTGAAGGCCACTTAACATGATTGCTTAATGTTGGGAAAATCATGTTTCACGGAACAGAATATTTAACATTTTGTAATATCTTGACAATCCCTTTTACATTTTAAATCATTTGAATTTCTGAATACTACAGAACCATTCTGGTTACACTTATGTCTTGTAATGTGGTGACTTTTGTTTTATTTTTATTATATATATATATATATATTTTTTTTTTATTTTTGTTTTTTTATTATTTTTGCTATAATTAATTACAAAACCAGTTACTTGTTAGGCACTTCAGTGAGTCTCTAGTTTGTATATGATGCATGTCTCCCATCTAGTGGCTACATTTGAGAATAAATACAGTGTTCACAGCTCACTCACTTCACTTGACAAAGTGCATTCATTCACTCTCAGAAATAAAGGTACAAAAGCTGTCACTGGGGTGGTACCTTTTCAAGGTACTCTTTTTGTACCTATTAGGTTATAATATGTACACTTTAAGGACTAATATGTACTTTTAACTTGTGCGCTCCTCATTTGGGAGTCACACTCATGGTCTTCGCGGTCAAAAGTGACCGGCCACCTGAAATGTAACTTCTTCTTTTTTTCTTCAGTAAAATCATTTGTAATATATTTTTGTTCAATAATATTTTTTCTTTTGTATTTTGAGAGAATTTCATGGTACTAATTAATATTTATGCAATAATTATGATACATTTTCCCATTGAAAATAGTACACATTTGTTTTCTAATTTGTTTTAATTATTTTTCAATTAATGCAGTATTTCAGATTAAAATAGAGACTAGGCCTTTAAAATCCAATTTTTGAAGGCAGAATAGCACCTCCTGGCGAGAACAGAAAAATAAAAACCTGTAATTTCATTGTGTAACCACTAGATTCCTGTATATATAGAGAGGCTTGTGAATTCCCTAGTTGTTTTTATACATAATTGTTTACTTTTATTAGGTTGTGGATTTAAATGTATATTAAGGCATTCTCAAAGACTACTTTTTGTCAAGTTTTGTATTTTTTGTTGTTTTAAATGTTGATTTGAAGTGTAGGTTTTTGCATCATTATTACTACATTCAAACCTGAACACAGAAAGCAGATTGTTACACAAAACATTAAAATTCTATAAAAATGTAACAAAAATGAACAGGAATTATTTTTCAATTAATGCAGTATTTCAGATTAAAATAGAGACTAGGCCTTCAAAATCCAATTTTTGAAGGCAGAATAGCACCTCCTGGTGAGAGCAAAAAAAAAAGAAAAAACTAATTTCATGGTGTAACCAATAGATTCCTGTATAGGACTCTATAGAGAGGCTTGTGAATTGTGAGGCTTGGGATTATAGTTGTTTTTATACATAATTGTTTACTTTTATTAGGTTGTGGATTTAAATGTATATTAAGGCATTCTCAAAGACTACTTTTTGTCAAGTTTTTTATTTTTTGTTGTTTTAAATGTTGATTTGAAGTGTAGGTTTTTGCATCATTATTACTACATTCAAACCTGAACACAGAAAGCAGATTGTTACACAAAACATTAAAATTCTATAAAAATGTAACAAAAATTATTCATCCATTCATTTCCTATGGTCAGTAATTTTTGACCGAAGACCATGAGTGTGACTATTTTTGTTTACGACCACTTAGCTTTTTCGAATCATGCCCTCAAATTTTTTTGTGTGTTCACATACCAAGTGTCATAAAAGTCCCCAAGTTTTGTACCATTCTGGTGAAGCTACGATTTTTAAAAATTCAAAATGTCCGAAGACCGCACAAGGGTTAAGGTACCAAAATGGACCCTTTGGGTACAAACATATACCTTTTGAAAAGGTACCGCCCCAGTGACAGCTCTTGTACTTTTATTTCTGAGAGTGTTTGGAACACTGCAACCTCATCAAACACTTCAGTAAATAATATCACTCTAAAAAATGCTGGGTTGTTTCAACCCAACTTCGGGTCAAATATGGACTAACTCAACCGTTGGGTTAAATTTTTACATTAAATTTTTAACCCAAAAGTTGGGTTAGTCCAAATTTGACCCAAAGTTGGGTTGAAACAACCCAGAATTTGTTAGAGTGTACAGTAGCCTACATTCAAGTGCATTACATATTGATCTCTTTTTAAATTATTAATTTAAATGTGCTAAACTGAATGATAAATGCCTGTTGCGATAATTAATATGAAAATAAACATAATCACTCAGTTTATAAAAAAAAAATGTGGCAAAAAATTGGCAGGATATAAAAGACAACTTCACATGCATCTTTTTTGGAAGTCAGTAATCAACCTGTATATAGCATGTGTGAAGCCCACGAAATGAAGGAGTTGTTTATACCTTCATGATAATTGTTTTACAAAAGTCCAATGCCAACGCGATCAGGAGATATATAATGCATTGTTCATTAGCAACTTTTTTTTTTTCTCCATGAGATGAACTTGAAAACAGGTAAAAACAGCTACAGTTATGATAAACGGAAATAGGCCTTAATGTGTTCATTTGTTTATCTATTCAACTTTGTAATTCTTTGTTCTATGATAAAAGAATATGCATTATAAGAACACTATAAAGCAGGATATCTGACAATAAACTTACAAGATGTTTGGCTATATTTGATCTCAATTCTGTTTCCATTTGTAAAATTGGAAAAGTTACTGTATGGAATTACTGTATTCCATATGTTTTGTGATCATCACTTGGATCTCTTTTAGAGAATATTTTTGAGGGTTTTGGCTGGATTTTTCCAAAAACAGTATTGTAGACAATTTATAAATTGGTCAGGCAAAGTTGACTATTATATAGGTCATTATGGTTTAAACGTTTACAGCTTTGATGAAGTCTAGAGTTAAAATAGAATATGATTTTATAAAATAATAATATTGTGTCAATGTTTAGAACAATGTTTAGCAAACAAAAATTGTATTTATTTGAGTGATGATGATGAACTTACAATATATCCTTCTTCTTCTTCTTTTTATAACATCAATTTAAAGTGTATGACAGCAGGGGCAGGATAATGGAACTCCCCCATTACTTCACAACTTGCCAGATTGTGGGAGACAGAGTTCATCCTGTTAATGCAAGTTAATACAAGGGTTGATGTGAACTCCTCTGCTACAGAAAATGAGAACATCACCACTGGGTCTGGCACATGGGATGACCCTGATTGAAAACTCCATAGACCGAGGAGTGAGAAGAAGAAAAAAATAATCAGATGCTGAAATGTGATTTTGCCTTGTGCTGATTTTTTTCGGATCCCCTGTCAGTCAGTATAACACCTCTACCACCAGCTGTGCCTGTTTTCACTCCTATCCAAATCTATCCATCCATCCATCCATCTATCTATCCACCTTTCTCCTATGCCCCATGATGCAAATTATGGGAGTAGCTTCCTTTAAACTGTAAACAATCAGCGAATGGTTTTATAATAAACATTTATAAAACTGGGTACAGTGAGATGACATTTTTCCCCCTTCAACCATCAAAATCATTTTTAATAGTTTTAATGGTTATAGTTGATGATTTTTAATATTTATAGTGGTATTTGTAATGGAAGCCATTAGAATTTCTGTGATGGTTTCTATTGTTTTGGGTTTTTTTTCAGCATGGAGATTATGTTCAGCATTCATGAATAAAACCAATACATTTGATTATTTCCGCAGCAATATTACAGGTGTGTTAAATATCACTAGTAATAGATGTCTATTATATTATGTAACATACGTTGCCTTAAAATTGTTCATTAACATTAACACAGTGATATATCTGAAAGTGATTTCCGTCATTTTGACAGGTAACAAACATCGTGTTTACTTGCTTTAGAAACCTTCCACTAGGCTAAACACTGCTAACAATGATTAGAAGTGAAAAGAGGAAGCAATTACACGAGATACGGAAGGAAAAACCAGAGATATTAGTGCATTCCAGTGAATTATTCGTGGGATATAGGCTATCGTAAATTAAATCGAGAGAGCAGACCACAAAAGCGCAGTATACAGTATGTTGCCCTTTTTCATATAGTTACAGCGAAATACAAAGGAAAAAACGAATTGGGAGGAAAATAAAAGTGCTCTGAAAAGTGCTCTTCCATAAATATTCTTGTCACGTTAAAATCTGAAAACAGAACATAGAACATTTACAGCTCATTCTGTCAAACTGACAGATAAGGATTATTTGTAGCGCAGCTTTATGATTTGAAATGATCTGTTTCAGTCTTTTTGAGTGGATCATCCGCAAACCGGAAGTGCCTCCCATAATTTAAAACTCAGTAGGCTCGTTAGCAAAAAAAGGTGGACATTCGCATGCTATTTAAAGCAAATCTCAACACCAGAGTCTAATTTAGTTTCCTGGTTGTGTCAGGAGCCACTCAACCGAAGGAGAGCATCATCATCTCATTAACAAACAATGCTGCCATAGACTTTTATTTTAGTAAAACCCAGTCATTTCATCAGCTCCTCCACATCACACCTCTAAATGCAGACATTTGAATACCAGTGATAGCTTTCCAAGAATAGTGAAGTGAAAAGGATTCAGAGAGAGGAGGCTGTTTAAACCAAGCGTGACATTTATTAAACTTTTTTTTTTTTTTTTTTGTATTGACAAAAGATGGAGTGTTTAGGTGTAACAGACTGAGGAGAGACACAAAAAGGAAGGTTTGAGAGATAGTTGGAGACAGTGAGGAAACACCTGTGTGGGGTTTAATTTAAAAAAGAACAACGATGAAATAAAATCGACATTATGTTGTATCCTCAATTGAAGTGTCTTGATCATCTGAAGAAAAGGAAAATAAAATCCATTAAAAAAAAAATTAAAAATAACAATCAACACATAATAATATTCAGTGCACATGCATCAAGATGAGAATCAAAGTGCTTTATAGAGTGAAATGATTTGAATGCCCACCGGTACAACATATCAAAACATAAATAAATAAATAGATCAATCAAACAATAAGTAATGATGCATTGAAGACAAAGTGGAAAAAGGATGGTTTGTCTTACCCTCTTCAGCCAGCCATGATGTGTTTTACAAAAGCTGTGGGAGGAAAATAAACCATCTAAATCAATATGCTGTGCTAATGCCAGAGGCGGACAGTAACTAAGTACATTTACTTGAGTATTGTACTTAAGTACACTTTTTGAGTATCGGTACTTTACTTGAGTATTATTTTTTCTGGGAACTTATGACTTTAACTTCACTACATTTGAAAGACAAATATTGTACTTTTCACTCCACTACATTTCTATCAAGGTCCTCGAAGTAGAAAGTCGTTACTATGTAGCAGCTTTGAAAGTCAGTGGGTGATTTTTGTCTTCTCTAAAAATGTGACTTTCTTATTTTTCAGACAGTTTATCAGTAATCACTCTTGGGGCTACATTAAGTGATTTCCCAGCATTTTTTGAACACTGACCAGCTGCAAATGTGATATTTATTTACAACAATTCAATAATAAGTTAATATTGTGTATATATTAGACACAATATTGTCTGATTTTGCTAAATTGTGTACGCAAAAATATTACCTATAAAGCCACAGAATAACTGTTGTGCGTCTCCTAATAAAACACAATAGGTGTTTGACTGAAGCAGCACTGCACAGACTGTTCTGTGTGTGACATCAAAGTACAGCGAGAGCGATTAGACAGCATTTAAAAAATGTTTGTTTTGATGTCAAATAAGTCTTGCGGTTTTGCTTTTTTGTTAAAGCAGTGTTGCTGTTGTAAAGTTATACAGCTACAGTCGTGTTGTTGGGTTTTAAAGCAGGTTTGATTTTTTTTCTTCCTTATCACTCTGTATTTACAGGATTTCACTGTCCACTCTGTTCAAATGTGGACAAATGGTTACACATAGATGGACCAGCAGTATCTGTACTTTCACTCAAGTAATGGAGTTGAGTACTTTGTCCGCCTCTGGCTAATGCATATTAAGTTTATATAATTCTGAGACCAATTTTCTGATTTGGACAAAGTCATGTGCGTATAGTTGTTTTCGTTTTATAAGGGAAAAAATGTAGACACATCCAAAGTCAAAAATTGTACCAGATGAGACATTGTCATCTAGAGATAAAGAGATCAATCACTTTTTAATTAGAGATAAATGATTTGGTTCTCATTGTCACTTATACTGCATAGACATGAACTGTGATGTTATCAGCTGTTGATGACAGATGTTGATTTATAAGGTAGCACATATTACTGGACATGCTGACATTGAATGAAACAGCTGAACAGCAGGTGATGGAGTTGTAAAAGTGTGTACAAACACACCTTCATAGTTTATACAGCCGTTTGCATCCTCCTGCCCAGCCATCAGCTGCTCAACCTCATCTTCCTTCATCTTCTCACCTACGGAGAAGACACGAGCACACATTCTCACCAGAGTTTCACAGTGCTCTACATGGAAGCAGGACTGGCTTATCATCGTGTCTTTGGAGTTGCTAGTCTGATGGCAATGTATTCCAAGATATACAAGTTATGGGGTATTTGCTTTTTTTATAATTTTTTTTTATAATATATATTAAAACTGTAGTGCTGTCTGTTGTTTACCCTGATAATTATCATATCATATCATATCATATCATATCATATCATATTATGCTTGATATATTATACAGAGAACACATCCAGTCCAAACCATGATTTTGAGGAATTAAAATAGTTTAATAATTTGATAATAATTGTAATAATAGTTTAATAATAACTTGATTCAATAAAAATATCGGAAAGTTTTCTTCTCAAGAGAATTTATCTTGTTTTAAGGAATAATAATAATGATGATAATAATAATATAACAATATTTTTCTATGACCCAGGGTTATTATAGTTAACTAAATCTAAAAAACAAAAAAAATAAATTAAAAAGAAAAAATATGTATATTTTGTAAACAAAATGAACATTAACAAAGTAAAATACAAACATATTTTTATTTTAGATAGTCTCCAAGGCAACATTTTTCATTTTAATGTAGTATAACTTAAACTTTCAAATAATTAAAAAATAAAATGTACAAAAAAATTGGCAAAAAATTACAAAAAAACGAAACCTTTAACTAAAACTAAAATGACAACATAAAAATAAAAACTGTTTCAAAACTATAATGATATCTCAATGATACAGTGAGAGAACCCAATGTTAAGGCTAAAAAAGTACGCCCAGGCATTTACTACAGCAATACGAAAGAATATTAAACTAATTTAGAATGAGTATTTTAGATGTTAAAGCTTACCCAGGGTAGCGAGGACGTGTCTGAGTTCAGCACCCATCACTGTTCCATTGCCCTCTTTGTCGAACACTCTCAGGCCCTCAACAAAGTCTTCAAAGGTGCCGCGGTCTTTGGCCTTGCAGATGTGTTGATGTATGGGCAGGAACTGTTCAAAATCCAGCATCTTCACTTGCATGTCTGCCAACAAAATAAGCAAGATGAATCTCTGTGGCATGATCGGGCTACACAGTTTGGCTCTTGGCATTCGAGAGTGGGCAGTAACAGTTCGTTTGAGATTTACAGACCGTGGAGTTCTGAGGGACGGATTCTGTCAGGTTCAGGGTCTCACCTTCAGCTTTGGGTTTGCCTAAGACGTGCATAACTTCAGTGTTGGTGGGGTTCTGACCCAAAGCCCGGATCAGATCACCACACTGAGCATAGGTGATTTTCATCTCGTTGGTTGGCGTCCTGTCAAACAGTTGGAACGCATCCTTGAAATCTGCAGAGAAAAAGACAGTCGGACTTGAGTTTCTCACACTCCAACAGACATAAACCCTGTACGCTGCCAATGCTTTAGATCACTGGCATGTGGAAGTCTCTGTTAGATCTCTGTCCTGGAAATATGGTGTTGAGTTTTTATTCTATCACATTCCATCACTTTTTGCCAAACTCAAAACTATGTGAAGGATCTGCTGTGGTCAACCCTGTGTGAGCGTCTTTCTTCTGTTCAACACAAAAGAAAATATTTTGAAGAATGTTGGTAGCCAAAAGGTTGACGGCAGCCATTGACTTCCATAGTGATAAAAAGTACTATGGAAGTCAATGGCTGCCATCAACTGTTTGGCTACCAACATTCAAAACTAACAGCATAATTTGTATAATCTTAGAATTGTACACTTCTGCCATATGGACATTACTTTGACACAGTCACCTCAGATAACAGATCACTCTTCATTGTAATGTAGAAATATTCATTTTCTGCAAAGCTGAATATGATATATTTATCATGAAAAGTGCCATACAAATAAATGTGAATTGAAAGAGAGAGATAAGATGAAAACTCATCCAAAGACATTGCTGTCGAAGTGAAA
This sequence comes from Sinocyclocheilus anshuiensis, assembly GCF_001515605.1. Taxonomy (NCBI): domain Eukaryota; kingdom Metazoa; phylum Chordata; class Actinopteri; order Cypriniformes; family Cyprinidae; genus Sinocyclocheilus; species Sinocyclocheilus anshuiensis. The sequence continues at coordinate 2,140,680 of NW_015555703.1, forward strand.
TTGTTTGCATTGATTTGTTTGCATGAAAAATATTGGTTGCACTTTATTTTACAGTACATGTACTTACAGTGTACTAACCTAAGAAAGTTCTGGTAATACAAGGTAACTACATGGAGTAGGGTTAGGTTTAGGGGTAGGTTCAGGGTTAGTACCTAGTTATTACATAGTTATTGTAATTACTACAAGTATGTAAGTACATAGTATGTACATGAGGAACAGGACTGTAAAATAAAGTGCTACCAAAATATCTATGGGAAAAAAATGCATTTATTTAAAAGCAAGTTGCATAAGTCATAAGGTTCTGTTTTGAGAATATATTTGTGATTTTTTTTTCCCATTTGATCAAGCACAAATCTCAAATCTTTAAATGTATAAAATGCATCTTGTTTTAAGGATTTTTTTTTCACTATAAATTGCATATAATAATAACAATTTTCTTTTTTGTGGGGGCATGCAAGCAATGTCAGTTTAATTAAGGACTTAATTAAGGTTTGCTCTAAATGTACTCTTCAAGCACAATTAATATTGAAATGCAAACAGAAAATCTGGTTTACCCTCAATCTGCTCAGCGGTGAATTCAAGCTGTCAAGAGAAAAAATATTAATAATTACACAAAACTCTGAAGTATAATAAATGACATACAAGACTATAATGGGATTACATGTGATTATTAATGTTTAGGTGCTATTGTCCTTCAGTGCGTGACCCATCCTCCGGACACACACGCAGCTGTCAATGTCTGCACACTCACCCGGCTCTGGTTACTCAAATTCAATCCTGTTTGTCCTGTGACTCATTGTCCAAAAGAATGTATGAGCAACCTTGAGCCAGAGGGTGTGTGTGGCCCTGCGGGTGTACACCCGATACACCTTTTGTCATTACAGCACAAACTATTACCAGTCAGGGTTAGCAGGCTCAGACAGTGATTGAAGGCTGCAAATGCATGACACTGACAATTTTGTCCAACTGAAGAGATACTGAATCGTTAATGCATATTGCCCACTGAAACATCACAAAAACAATGCCACTGGATGCAGGAAATTATAGTTACCGTAAAGGATGATTCTCAGTAATCAGAGCTCATTAGAAATACTGCATCTCTTCTAGTTGAATGACATGCTTGCTTTATGTCTTCAACAAAATGTGTAGAATTTGTGAATCTTCTTCATAATTAACAATACCGTACAGTTTGGGTGGTCCATTCTGGAGCAGCGTAATCAAAATCACATTGTGTGTGGCCTAAACCTCAATGGTTGGAACATATATTATGGCTTCTCCTAACCCCAAACTTTCAGACTATGGAAATGGGGTGCAATGATGACCACTAAAATGACTTCTCTGAAACTTAAGCTTTACTGTCAATTTTCCACCGTTACTCTAGGAAAACCAAATATTTCTTGACCTGCAAAAAAAAAAAAAAAGGTTCGGAAAGTGATACGCCACTGGGTATTACTGATGATATGCTGTATGTATATGTTTTGAGTTTAAATATGCGGAACTTCTGAGAGTTGCTAAAACATTTGGATGTGGGAAAGACAGAATACCGAATTCTCAGACAATATAAAAACAGACACTGACAATTGTTTAGTTCAAGCAAATGGCTTTTCAAATCACTTCTGAGCTCTGCAGATTTAAACAAATATGTATGCAACACACTGCCAAATCAGCAGACTGTGGAAGATAAGCATTTGTAGATGCTCAGCCAATGAATCTGCAGGTTGTCCTTTTGGACGCACTACACCTTCTACATCAAATGGTGTCTCTGATGTTGCTCAAAATAGCTCATGGACATCAATGAAAGCAACAAGAGCATAGCAGTTGTCTGTGAGAAGGTAACATTTGTCATCAGGACATTCAGTAGAGGAACTGATATCAAGATACTCTACATTCTTAAAAACAGAGGTTCCAAAAGAGGGTTTTTTCTTAGTGTGAAGAAACTTTTTCCATTATAAAGAACCTTTTGGAACCAATGGAAATATTCCTTTGTGCAATTATAGGTTCTTGAACCATTGATGCCAATAAAGAACTTTGTATTCTAGAATGAATAAAACAAACAAACAGATGCCAGTCAATTGAGAGAAAGTGCCTTAAAGTCTTTGGTCAGAAGTAGCAGGAATATTAGCACAATTCCATTTTCATTTTCTCTTGGTCTTCACCATAATTCATAGGGAAACAGAAAACTCAAACGGACGGTAGTTACATACATACAGACCTTAGTCATACTAGACACCATATTCAATTTGATAAAAATTAAACTGAACAGTTTTAAGTCTCAAATGTTCACAAAATTTAAATTGCAAGTTCTATTTCTTTTCTTTTTTTTTTGGCATCTAAATGCTCCACATCAAGGCAAAACAGTGCAAGCCACTTGATGGTTTGCAGTCTCCTCTGCAGAGTTCGTACCTTGACTTCAGCTGGGTTAAACTCTGGCTCCTTGGGGGGCTCAGGCTCTGGGGGCTTGGGTGCAGCTACTGGTTTGGGCTCTTCCTTCTTCTTGGGGGCCATGGTGGTGGTTACGATGCAACACAGAGGGACGGAGACAGCACAGGGTCAGACACGCTCTGGGTACAGGACTCCATGCTTCCGGAGGGCACTTTATCCTCAGTCTGACAGGTATGTCCTGCCCCCTTTTGTCCAAGAAAGGTGCCAAATACAAAGAGGAACGCCGTAAAAGGACATGGCCTATGGCTTCTATTTGAGACACATTGTCCTCTCACAACAGACGCTCTCGTCTATCTGTACTGGGCCATAGGGGCTAAAGCGTTTGTTAATTTAGCTAGAAACTTGGGATTATGGATTTTGATCTTTATAGTCACAGTGAGAGATTTTCTGCCAATCATGAAGTAATAGAAAAACTAATTTCTATAGCAAATGGAGCAGAACACTAATTAAAACCAAGTTAAAGTGTGTGTAAATAAATAAATAAAAGAATACACACACACATACATACATACATACATACATACATACATATATAACCTTATTTATTTTCCTGGGTCTTGCCAAAAATAAATGTTATTAACTAGATATTTTCCACACAGTGTGAAACAACGTTTTCAACAGTAATCATAACATCTAAATCAGCTAAAGAAAGCAGTCGATAAAAGAAACTGGTGTACCTGGGCAAATCTTAAAAAAAAGATGTTCAGACTTCCAAATCAAAAAGAAAATTCCATTAGAACTTTTTGCAGAGACATTTTTTTTATTTTTTATTATAAAGTTATAATCACCACAAAATTTGAAAAACTGCTAAATTCAAGTTATTTTGATTAAAGACTTTTAGGCATTTTGAACATGAGTACTTTTTTGCATAACAATAAAGAAATTAAGTTCTTATTGAAGAGAGTAATAATACTATTACGATATATTACATTTTAATGGTCTTAAAATATTTATGTTTTTTTTTTTTTTTTTAATTCTCCAACATGGACAAAACTGGTGTATTAACTCTTAGATTTTTTTTTTCTTTTCTTAGTTAGGTTTTCCCAAAAGAAATTTTTTTGTGCTTTTCCTGAGCTCCGAAGATTCCCAGATTCTCCCATTTTAGTATCAACAGTGCCTCTGAAGTTTCCCATAAAAAGCCTTAAGAGAAATAAAAGTAGAGACAAATGAGATGTGAGAAAGTTCTAAGAGAAAAGGAGTCAAAACTTAGAATACAGTATGAGAAACATGGGAGATCTCTTTGTTGTCTTGCTGTAATCTCATTTAAGACTCCATTATACCAACATTTTATTGGTCAGTGGTTGCTCCTTTATTTCATAATTTTTTTCACCTTTAAGGGACAGGGCTGTAGGAGGAGAGACAGGAAACAATGGGAGAGGCGAGAGGAGACTCATGGTGAGAGCAGCTGTGCCGTGTGTCAGAGCTCTGCCCACATAACTAAGTAGGGTTTGTCTTATACATCGCATTTAGGTATCAAATTTGTCTTTAGATGTTTTTCCTAAAATGTTATTTTTGGAGAAACAAATTATTATTATTATATTTTATAATATTATAAATAATGAAACTGTTCTTTGAATAATATTGTGTATTTCAGAAGATCACTATTTTACTAGATTAAATTAATCTCATCTTTAGTTTGCAGCAAACACTACAAAGGGATTAAATAATTGTAAGAAGATTAGTGTAAAATAAATACAGAGTTCTGGCATGAAACTCTAGATGGCGCAAGTCCAATAGGTCTAACTCAATCTGACCTAATGACATCATTATCATATATTTAGGAGCACCAGTGCGACTGACCAGATCTTCATCATATTTGTGATTGTGATCGCTGAGGGGAGCTTCAAAGGTTTCTACGTATTTTTGCAGTGTTGAGTATTGTATCAGAGACATATCTCATGAATCCTTTCATAAGCAAAGTGTAGACCGGGTGTAAATAAAAGATTCATTGCGCAGTGTAGAGAGCTTCGTTGATAACAGTAGTGTACTAGAGCTTGATGGTTGTTGCATCATTTATTTTTCTTTGTTAACATGGGAAGTTTCTCTTGTAAACCAATTTTGCTTGCATTGAAATATAGGTCACGATTTCCTCATGTCTAATCATTGCATATCACTGTCTGCACTAAATGATTTTAAATATGATAATGTATGCAATCTGTTTGATTGTGGGGTTTAGTGACAGAGAAATGAATGAGAGTAAAACAAAAACACTCATCATGAAATTCAGAATTTATGTCTATATTACGAGTGAAATTATGAGAAAATAGGATTAGAATTATGCTTCATTTTTGACAAGTAAGAAAATGCTATAATTTGTTCTTGGAGCAGTCATGTACCAGATTTTTATTTATTTAAAAAAAATTTGTTTTTATGGAACACGACTTACAAAAGTCATATTACAAGATCAGTAACCCTTGAACTTTCTTCGCTGAAAGGCACAATCCATGAATAATTTAATTATTAATACATTTTTATATTAATATTAAGAAAGTTTGATTTCATATTGAGACATTTGACTTTGCACAGTTTGTAAACTTGTTGAGATCTCTTCTGAAACTTAAGAGGAGACAAATGTGAAGGATTAGAGTTCTTTTTTTTTTTTTTTTTTAAGAAAGCAAAGAGAAGCAGGAGACTGAGATAAAAGTCTCCAATTGATGTTCAGGTAACTTCACTTCTGTCTAGGAGAATAATTTTGGATGTTAAAGAGATTCCTCTGGGTTATTTAATATATATATATATATATATTTAGGTGAACTCAATGTGTTTGTGACATCTTTAAAAATGTATGTATTTTTGTCTCCTCCTGATGACTGTTGTTTAAAATGTGCATTTCTATTAAGAAATTCTGAAAAAGTCCTGGCACAAAGTCCTGGAGTTGTCCATTCATCAGCCAAAGGACCACCAACAGTTCTTAAGTGTTGCAAATGTGAGGAATCACAGCTGATTCAACTCAAGGGTTTGATGAGTTTGACAAACAAGATCAGCTGGTAAGTGATTTGTTGTTGTTTCCATAAAGCAAACCTGAAGTGTTTTTAATTTTGCACTTAATTTGCTCTGCTTGATAACTAATAATCAATTAACTAACATTTTTGCCATTTTAATTTATAGGGACTGTTAACAAGGTAGGAAACTATGAATGATGTCAACATTGCACATACTGTATTCTGTACAAAATGTTGCAATTTACAGTAAATGCATCTTCATAATCGGTAACACTTTACTTAAGCCTTTTTGCATAATGCATTATAAAGGTATTTGTAATGTATGTTGTAATGCACTAGATGTTTTCAGAAATACTGGTAAAAACGTTAAATGCATTCTAATACATGAAGGTTTGTTTATCATGTGTTTTAATGCATTACATTTTCTAAAGGAGGAACAATGAATAGATGAGTATTATTATGTATTATAACTGTGGTTACAATTATTCATGACACCATAACATGCAATATATGGTTTAGTACACGGCATAATTAATGCATTAATGTAACAATTCTTAGAACAACATATAAATATCACTTTAAAAGTTTCTAAGGAAATAAATGAAAAAGGACCCTTGTCCTGTTAGGTGCAGTTGAGGTATGCATATAAATATAAACAATAAACATGTAAATATGTCATTTTTAACCAGCAGATAAAAGTACCTCCCATTGTACAATCAGCACAATAATCATTTTTTTTAATTAATAACGGCCAATGCATGTCAACTGAACTGTACTTTTTTTTTTTTACTGACTTTAAGTGCTTATATAGAAATTGACTTGATTGTACTGATTCTCAGAACCGCCAATCAAATTACACAATGTAGCGACTTTACACTATGTTTGACACTACTGTGAACTTAATATGAAGTTCCCTCCCCAGCCAACCTGCCACAGATGGAAAGAACCGTGTGCTGGTCGTGGGTATAAATGGCTCTATAGTTTTGCATAACAACACAGGCCGTGTAAAGACTACATCAGGTGATCAGTGCTGAATGCATTTTAAACATGCATGCCATGAGACCACAGAAGACACGCTTGTAAACCATGTGAGATCTGTTTAGAAAGTTATTTTGGCAATGGCCTGTTGTTCAATTGGTATGAACCCTGGTGTGCAGCTGAATTACAATGACACTTGACCCTCCGTGAAGTGACCTTCATGTCTAAAAGCAGCTGCTTGGGATCAGCAAACAATTTACAAAGGCAGTTATGCAAAGATAGCGAAAAGCAGCATGCACAGGGCAACTCAGAAGCAATTAGAGTAACCAAAAAAGAAAAGTAACATTTAATGCTATTTAGTTCTAATTTGCAGTGATGGTTAAGCTGAAACATTCTTTATGAATCTAACTCCCATGAATGAAGAGGGATCATTATGAATAGTCACATACTGTAGTATAAAAAGCACATATGAATCAGAGGTCTCAAAGCTTCTCATCGTTCAAACTAGCATGATATAATTTCTTCTGATCTCATCGCTCACATTTATACAGGGTTGAAATGTTTCAAATGATTACATACAGTACCCATCTTCAAAAGTTTAATAAAATACATAATAAAGATAAGATAAATAACTTTTTTTGACCATAGACAGCACAAAATCTCATCTCAAAACGTTTGATAAATGGCTATGCTGTTTTTAATTTTGTACTGTAATTTTGTAATTTCTTCTGAATGTCAACATTTGTGAGATTTAGACAGTCGAAACAGTTTTGAGGTTAATAGATCTAAAATTGTGTCTCTGGAAAATAGTGATCTGTGACATTGTGCTATGCTGAATTTATTTTTATACATAGAATATTTTATATGATAGAATAATTTTATATTTTGTGCTATAACAACTAAATTAGCAATTGTTTCTATGTATTTCTTATAATAACGTATTGGCTGATGCTTCAAACTTATATCTAACATTGCAATTTAAAAGTAAATTCACATTGGGGGGCATCTTGCCCCATTTTACCCTACAAAAATTGTACGCTATGCTATTGCAAATATATAATTAGAGACATTTTATGTATAAAACACAATTATATGTAATTAATAGTTCAAACTTGGATTAAATACACAGTTTTAAGTATGTCTATTGATTTGTCAGTTTGTATCGTGATGTATTACATTTTTATTTTTAAATGAATCCATTTTGACAAATTGATTTTTCACTCCTTGTCCTTCAGGCCGCACTGATCTACAGTGTCATTGCTGCAGCTTGGAGAGGATCTGAAATTAACTTCAGCCAGTTAGCTCTGCCTCTTAGAACATGTCCTTCAGTGCAGCAATGATCTGCCTGTTCATATCTCCTGTTAGCTCAACCGTGTGTGCAGGTGAAGGAGGTTTGATTTCACTTCTTGTTTTCTTCACTTATGTCCATCTAAGCATCTAACCACCCTTTTAAACATTCTTCTACCTGAGGTTAAAAGTGTTGCCTAGAAACTGTGACAGTTGATGAGCAGCTGTAACGTTTGTACTGACTGGACTTCTTTGATGGAAAACGGCCTAAAAACCAGCCTAAGCTGGTTGGCTGGTCTTAGCTGGTTTAAGCTGCTTTACAAATATTTCATAATAAATCTATTTATATAATAAAATATAATAATAATAAAATAAAAAATATTTATTTAAATAATTTATAAAATCACATCTTGGTAATATATGTTAATATTTGAAGTGCTTTAAAGTATTTTTTTTTTTTTTTTTTATATTCAGTTATTTTTCTGTTACCTGCTGTAACCAATCATCCACTGAAGGCGAGCGTAGTGAAGAACCCAAGTGCAGTTTATTTACAGTGATCTAAACATCCAAACATAATCCAAACAGACGAAGACTAGAAACAATAATCCGAGACTTGATATGAACAGACTTGACTTGAACAGGCTTGACGAGGCATAAACAGACTAGACTCTAGACAGCGGGTTACAACATCAATACACGACGAAGACTATGGGAACATGATGGCTACTTATATCAGACAATGAGGGTCACATGACAAGAACAAACCAATGGGAAACAAGACACATGACTAAGACAACCAATCAGAACATGACACAATGAACAGAGGAACCAATAGCATGAAGACAAGAGGGCAAGGGAAGCATGACACTAACAGCATAAAACAATACAAAATAAAAGACATGGAAAACATGAACATGAAACAATACCCAAACACCAAACCCCACATTACACCTGCACACAATGAATCTATGGACATTATGGGCTGCAAATGTCACATTTTGTATTTGATATATTATTTTATTCTCTATATATTATTTTGTATTCACTATGATTTGTATCAATGTCAAATACTTAAATAAATACTTAATATCTATTGACGTTATATTTAGAGTATGTTGGCTTAGCATAGCATCAAAACACAACAATTTATGAAATCAACCATGTTTTTTTGCTCCAAACTCACTGTAGCATCTATGTTTGAAATAAGTTCCTTCTGTGATCTGATGTGGCTTCTTATGACAGAATGAGGCAGAAAATCCATTTGTATTCTATATTGTGATAAGGGCTATGTTGATTAGCACTGCATTTTAAATATACCTTATTCTTATGAAATTCCCAAGATGGCTTGAAGAACACAGATAAACCATATGCTATGTGTTTATTGTCTTCATGTTTCATCAGTCATAATATCTCGATCTGCTTTTTTCAACTACAGCAGCGATAACTCAGGGTCTATATGGTATAACAAAGAGATTTCATTTATTTACATTTTCACAGACACTGAAATGTACAATATTGACGTATTTACAGCATCTAAACCTACAATACTGACGTATTGACGACACTTAAAACGTAAATTATTTACGTATGAACAACTTTACAGACTTACAAATGAATCCTTATGAATATTGAAATTGCTGCATTATCATTGTAGTATGTTGTATTCAGTTGTCATATTAATGGCATTATGTTTTCAACTGCATTTATTAAATGAAGTTTACTCATTCTCTTAAAGGGTTAGTTCACCCAAAAATTAATGTTTTCTTTGCGCAAAAAAGTATTCTTGTAGCTTGGTAACTTTACAGTTGAACCACTGATGTCACACGGACTACTTTGTCGATCATCTTGGTACTTTTCTGGACCTTGAACGTGGTAGTTACCTTACTGTCTATGGGAGGATCAGAGAGCCCTCAGATTTCATGAAAAATATCTTAAATTGTGTTCCGAAGATGAACAAAGGTCTTACGGGTTTCGAACAACACGAGGGTGAGTAATTAATGACAGAATTTTCATTTTTGGGTGAACTAACCCTTTAATATGAAATTATGTTCCATTCTGTTTTAAGTGATTTCTGCTGCCAACTTGTTTCAAAGAATGCATATATGTTAAACAAGACTACACTTTAAACCCTAAAAATGAATGACATTCCTTCAATCGTTTAACCATTACTTATCATGTAATATTTACTTTGTTTGCTGTGGGACACAAAAGGTGTTTTCTCAGACATATGTGAGTGCTCTTTAAACAAATATCATAATCCATAGATTTTTTTTCTCCAAATGAGCACACTTTTGGAATAAACGGCTTGAGTGAGTTTGTCTAGTAAAGATCACAGTGCATAGCACGTTAGAAAGCAACAAAATAAAAATAAAATAAAAAATAAAAACCTTTTTTGTGTGTGTGTGTGATGTCCCAAATGTCATCACATCTGTGCGGGATAATGCTGTTTCCGCTTCTGATTTGAGCTCTTCTCTCATGATGTTTGGGCTGAAGCCACTGATCCTGGACGTTTTCCAGAGATGTTGTTGTTATGTTACAGGGATTAGCAGTTTCAGAAGGGAAGAGTGTCACCTACTGGCCCATTTGTGCTACATCTTAGCTTTCAGACCCATGTGTGCATCTCACTGAAATGTTTGTATGTATCAAAACCTGTAAAACATATAATAATACATATTATTTGTTAAACCTAATGTGAAATTCCTCAAGTGTCACCTTGTCATTCTGCAGTAACTACTAGTGATCATGACCCTTATTTTACAGTTTTTTTTTTACAATCACTAGGAAACATTTCTCAATACTTAGGTCACTTTTTCCAAACCTCTTCACACAGTGAGCACAACAGCAGTCTATGTGGGCTAAACTGTGGATCATTTATCATTGCTTTGGCACAAAATGCATTCAATGACTACAGCTTTCAAATTACATGAATTCCTTTCTCTCTCACACACAACCTCTACCAAAACTCATGTGTTAACATACTATTCACAAAACTGTTAAACTTAAGTTCAAAACCAAACATAATACAAAAAAGAACAAGACAGAATTTTGCTACAATTTGATATAGCTGAACACCTACACAGGTGTTAGTCTTTCAGTTACATTACCATATATACATGGGGAAAACTTAGGAATAATTTTATACTGTAATGTAAACATGAACTATGATATTTACTGCAGTGATTTAAAAGCAGTAGATAGTGTCGTTCTTGTTTTTATTTAAATAAATTGTATGAAATCAAACATTGTATAATGCTATCTATTGTTAGTGTTTTTAGGTCATTGTTTTATGATTGACAAAGTGTGTTTGCTGGTGGAAAACCTTTGCTAGTGTTATAGAAGAATGAGTTAATTTCAAACATGCACAAAGTGTTTTGGTATAAGTTTTAGTGCATTTTGAATGTAAAATTAACTGCTGTGCCAGCATTGAAAATTGGTTAGCAGAACTGTGTGGAGAGATTTGAAAAAGTATTGAGAAATGTGTCCTAGCGATTGTAAAAACCTGTAAGGTGAAAATGTTTTATAGTGGTAAATTGTCAAATCTAACAACATATAAATACAATCAGCTAATTTTCAATTATGTTAGTACAACACACAAAAATCACAAAGCGATCCTTTTCACTACAGATAAAAGGTTCATCCATCCATCCATCCATTCTCTAAACTTCTCGTCCTCATGGGGACGCTGCTACCAATCCCAGTGTCTCGGGCCGCAGATGAGAGAAACACCTCTGACAGATGGCCAGTCCATCAATGTTTGAAATTTGGGAATATAGAGCAAGAGAAGAAACAATCAGATTGATCCGATGCATGAGATAGAAGAAGACACACATCATCAAATACAGGCATTTTATATTACAGCAAGCCTTACATTTGTACAGACTGTTACAGCAAATTACTGTAACTCACCTTTTACCTGAAAAGGTCAACAACAGTAGAGTCAGTCATATAGTACATTTACTGCATCATATCTTTATCACACATTTTAATGCTCTGGATAGGTACAATTACAAATTTTATGGATTTAATGTCAGTTACCTAACTTTGGTCATAACTTATGCATTTTCTAATGTGACAACTGTAGCCTACTGTAACATCTTCAATTCACCAACAATGCTGACACATCTATCTTGCATTGTTTGCTATTGAATTAACTGATTGTTAAAAGTACTGAATTGAATGATTAAGTTGTGTTCTGGAGAAAATACGAAGAACTGGGCTGAAAACATGAGATCAGGTTTTGACAGAAAAATAGTTGCGTTACAAGTGTGATTATTTTGGATTTTTGTTGCTACTAAGTTTTGAAAATTTACACCTTACCAGTACCAAAGTGAATGACAAAAACTGTAACGTGTGATTAGTTATTAGTTGGTAATTCTTTATAATTGGTCATAGTATAAATTATAGTTAGTGTGCATGCACACTATCGATCGAGTCTTTTGAATCATTTACCAAAGATTCGTTTAGATTTGTTCACTGATTAGTTCAGTGATATTACATATTTACTCTAGTAGGTGGCAAAAACCAGCATTTTTATGTGAGTGAGCTATCACATTGATTTGGACCAAACTGCATCAAGCCTTGTTATACTTTATTAAAATTTTATTAAGCATTGTCCTTATAAGATATGATTTGTTTATTTAATTCATTACAAGCAGAACAAGACAGCAAAGAAGTCACACTCTTCAAACTAGAGATTCGAAGGGGAGGGATTTCAGTGAAGTCATGCAAGTGAACAAGAGTGACTCGTTCCCTTAGAAGATTCATTCAAAAGTGCCGATTCGTTTCTGAACGACACATCACTGATCAGACACATCTCACATTTGTCAAGCTCTCCTCTCGTGTAATCAATACTAATCCTAGTGCACACATCTGTTTTTTGATACTCCTCCTACAAATCAGGTCAGATGATCTTTGCACTAATTCGCACAGAAATAACCAAACAGATTTTTGATATTTGCTACTGTTACAGAGAAAGACCTTTCCAAATGTGACGGGGTCAGTATTTGTTGTTCTATGCTATGCTAAGTTAACATGCTAATCATTGGCAATTCTTTCTAATGTGGTTCTTCAGCTATCAGGTTAACAGCAAACATCTTCTCACATAGAAAACATTTTTTCACCTTGGAAGCTTTCCCTGGCATCAAGAAAAATGCTTGCCCTCAATATACAGTGCACCACAATAAGCACACGAAATGAAGGGTGCATATAGTTTTGGCTCAGCAATGCACAAATATTTTTACTTTTCAGTAAAATATTGGTGTGTGTGTGTGTGTGTTCATTCTCACCTTGAATCTCTTTTCAGCATCAAGACAAATATGTGTTAAATGGTCACGAAACACTAAACCACATTTTCTGAGATTTTAACAGATTTGTTGCACGTCAGATGGAAGATAATGTTAGCATCTGTTAATTTCAATTAGGAGAATTTATATATATATATATATATATATATATA
>NW_015555703.1:2153882-2159522 GCF_001515605.1 Sinocyclocheilus anshuiensis
TGCAGAGTAAAAATGCAAATGGATGTGCATTTAATTGTGCATTACAGTTATAGCCATCTCAGGATGTCTATGCATTTGTTTACTGTTTCAAAAACCATGCATAATATATTTATTCGTTTAGTTATGTGTAATGGTGAAATGCAGCATGCATTTGTGCTAACCTTTGATGCTTTTCACTCTATGAAAGTGAAAAAAAAATCAGACTGGATCAGAAGCTGTTATTGTTTTTTTCTGTCTTCCCTCTTTTCCCTCCAATCTGCAGCATACCATGCCCACTTTTGTATCTTTTTTTCAAAACTGTAGCGGAAACCAACTGGTGCCGAAATACTTGGTTTCATCACGCTCTAAGTAGCTAGGTTTCCTACAGTGGCGTCAATTCACCAAAAGCCAAGGTATGGCGAACTCTGATGATGACATCAAAACTTTCTCCCTCGATGTGACGTCAAGTGTGTAGTGCATCCAAAAATGGATCACATATAGCTTTGATCATCACACAGCAAATTAGACTGTTATAGACCTCTGTTATAAGAATGAAGGACCTTTCAAGTATACTTTTCAAGGCATTTCCAGTACTTTAAAACTTTTTCAGCACTTCAAAGCTCAAAAGTCTATCCAATTTAAATTTTATCTTTAATGTGATGACCAAAAACTTTTTTTTGTTTTGTTCATCCTGCAAAGATTGTCCAAATTTGTAAAACTAAAATACGATGTAGGAAAACTAACTTTTATTTTGAAAAAAAAAAAAAAAGTGACATGAAATTAAATTTTTTTTCAACTGTTTTGTTTTTGAATGTATTTTTAGAGATAATCAAATCAGTATTATAACATTAATTTTTTTTTCTATTTTTATCATTTTGTCTATTTTTGACACTTTTTGAACTGAAGTTTGATAGGAAAGGTCACAATGTCTCATGAAAAACAAAAACTTTTCTTCAAATTGCGAATGAAATTACACAGATATAGTGAGTAAAGAGCACTTCCTTAATAATAACTGAAGATGTCAGTCAGTTCGTTGCAAACTCACTGAGTGCGAAATCTTTCATTTTAATCAATGAATATGACTAAACTTAAAAATGAATCATTGTGTCTCCACTTTGTTATAATAAGAGGATTTGCACGCATGTAAAACGTAGTAAACTAGCTCTAAAGAAACTCATTCTGTGTTTCTAAAGATACTGAGAGGATTCTCACAACTGGTACCTTAATCATCTTGGATTGCTCATTATTTTCAATGGAAATGCCTGTGATTGGCTACATTACTCAACACTGCGAAATCACGTTGTAAACATACACATTGAACACACCATTGAAGTCACATTACACGAATATAACAACCAGATCGCTTTAATTAACTTGCTTTTCTCTTTTATTAAACAATAACAAATTATGTGTTACAGGTAGTAAAATAACTCTGTTAATCCTGTGATATCCTGTGAAATTAAGACTTGTGATATATGAAAATAAGTTTATTTTCTGCATTCAGGGGGGCGCTACATGCCCAAGTTCCAGCTTTTGCCCCAAGCCTAATGGCTGATGACTGTGAATGGCTGATGGCTGCTAATGGCTGATGCCATGAAAGCCCCTGATACTGTTAAAATAATAAAAAATAATAATGCATAGGAGAACAATAGGGCACTGCATACTTTCAGTGCTTGGGCCCTAAAAAGATTAATCCTTAGGAAAAAGAATGCAGTAAATAAGCAAATTAATACTTATGAAAGCAACAGGGTCCTGTGCTTTTTCAGTGCTTGGGATAATGCCATTTAAGGAAAAGGAAAAGGAAAAGGAAATGGAAAGGAAAGGAAAGGAAAGGAAAGGAAAGGAAAGGAAAGGAAAGGCAAGGAAAGGAAAGGAAAGGAAAGGACGTGTGGCCAAGTATGTAGATCCATAAAGTAGATTCATGCTCGGAATTTGTGCTCTGCATTTATCCAAGTGCGCACACACATAGCTCCCTCCCTAAGGTCGCAAAACTCTGGACTTTTGGTAGTACCTAGGATAGCAAAGTCCACTAAAGGAGGTAGAGCTTTTTCGCATTTGGCTCCCAAACTCTGGAATAGCCTTCCTGATAACGTTCGGGGTTCAGACACACTCTCCCTGTTTAAATCTAGATTAAAGACACATCTCTTTGGCCAAGCATTCAAATAATGCATCTCATAATCTTTTACTGCAGTTATATCTGATCAAATGCACATTATTATTCTTTAGTTTGGGTTAAACAAATCAATTTGCTGCTTATTAATAGTTAGTAAGGTAGTTTTTAAGTTTAAGTATGGGGTAGAGATTAAGGGATCTAGAGTCATGCAGAATAAGGCATTAATATTTGCATTATAAGTACTAATAAACAGCCAATATGCTAGTAATATGCAAGCTAGTTAATAGTGAGAATTGGTCCTTAAAATGTATTTATTATTTTTTTTAATTAATGATGAACGTGTATTTTGTTTCTGAATTTAATTCATTTTTATATTTTTTTGGGGCATAAAGGCAAAAATGTGTTACAACTTACCTGATATCCTAATCAAAAGTTTGGCATAGTATTTTATTAATATTTCTATAATATATATAATATTTGTTAGAATATTACAAACAATTAAAAAAAAAACTTTGATCAACAAAGACACATGAGTCAATTAAAATATTATATAACTTGGCCTTTTATAGCATGGCAATGTTTGTTTAGGCTGTAAAAAAACATATTTATGATTTAATATCTCATTGCAGTTTAGACAAAAATATTTTTATTATTACTTATTTTTAAATATGTTATTTTATTTATTCTAAAACAATAATTGTGTGCTCAAATGTATCCAAAATGTAAGGAAATATGTTGTTATATTTTTAGTAAAAAAAAAGAAAAAAAGCTCAGAACATCCTTTCAAGCTTCTTAAAAAAAAAAAAAAAGAAACAAATATTGAATTGATTCTAGACACCCTGCAAAATAACTAAGAAATCATGACTGTGAACTTCAAAGTGACATAAACCTCAACAATCTCAACAACAATCAATGAAACATTATTACAGGGATTACCTATAATACATTGCACTCAAAAAATACAGAAGGGACCCATTTGGAAAGCTACTTCCACCAAGGCCTGACTCTCTCATTTCAGAAATGAACAGCTCTCTCTACCTTAAAGAGGCTTAACACTATCATCATATAATACTCATCTGCTCCGCTCTGCTGCAGCATGCCGCTGTTTGTTTTGCACTTAGCAGGGACTTGTGCTGTAGGTGGATTTTAATGTTGCCAGATGGCAGGCAGAGATCAGCGGCTATCTGTTTCAATGAAAATATAGTGACTAATGGAGACTATAATATCGACTACAACAATGCAGGTTTTGAAATATGTACTGCGTGTGTGCGTGTGTGTGTGTGGTGTGTATGACAGGAAAATGAAATTGCTGCCTGCCTTTAGATCATCACTGCAGGGGTTTAGTCTCGCTGCGGAGGTTTAAGAGGAGGTGTTTTAGTAACGTGTGGTGGAATGATGCCCTTTCTTCTTGCACTGGACCTGCAAGGATACCATTTTTGGAAAACGATAATGGCTCATTTGGTATGAAAACTTCCCAGTTTAGAACCATATATAAGCATATTCAAACATGACACCAAAACTCTGCAGAGGCAGATTTACAGTGCAATACACTTTTAAAGGTTTTCAATCAGTTATATGTAAATGCAACTCCTGAATTTTAGTACCAGTTTGCTAAAATTTTGAGGGTGTTAAAATGAGAGAAAAGCCCAATGTTTTGAAAAGACTGAAAAACATGCACCTTAAGGTTAAGTTTTACAGATAACAATAGAGAAACTACAAAGAGTTTATCATAGCATAATATAGCAAACATACTGTGTGCGCTTCAATTCATCTTCCACTGATTCTTAATTACTGGGACAAAACGGTGAAGGAAGGAAGGATTAAGTACCAAGGAATCAATTTGGAACAATATATTCTAATATATTTTGGTTACACTTTATTTTAAGGTGTCCTTGTTACAGTGTAATTATACATATAACTACTGAGTAATATTAATTAACTACTTGTACTTACTGGTTAGGATTAGGGTTTGGCCTAGGGTTACCTGCATGTAATTATGCATAATTAATTTTTATTATAATAGTAAGTGCATGTAATGTGCAACAAGGACACACTGTAAAAAATGACCGTGAATTTAACGGTAAAAGACTGTAAAAATGCTACAGTAAAAACCTGTTAAATGGTTAACAGTAAATTACCCCTACTCTATACGGTGAAAAACTGAATTGGACATTACATGGATTGGACATTAATTTTACGGTAGTATACCATTTTTGGAAGTGAAAAAGACCGTATAATTTACAGGGAATAACCGTAAATTGACATTCCCAGAATTCCCTGCGTTACATTTCAAATTTGATGTTTTTTTGTTGAAATAACTATGTTTCTTCTTAGCACCCTCAAGTTGTTCCAAACCTGTATGAGTTTCTTTCTTCTGTTGAACACAAAAGAAGATATTTTAAAGAATGTGGGTAAGAAACTCATGCAGGTTTGGAACAACTATCCCTTTAAGTCAAGTATCACTTTAGTAGGCCTAGCTCATTTCCAGGGTACTTCAAGGTACCTTCAATTGTGCTGAAGAAGATATATGCTAATATTTTACTTTAGCCTATATATTGCACTCATCTTGAAATGCAACTTGTTCTTTTCATTCCAAGAAAAAGTGTGTAAAATAAAAGTATAAATAATAATAAAAATGAATAGCTAATATAAATGAAGCCAAGTGGGTAAACCAAGATGTTATAATAAGTGACTGTTCAAGAATGCATTTAATGAAAAAGCAAATATTAGAACCATGCTGAAAGATGTATTTCAGAAGCCAGCGAAAATTAAAATCCAAATGTTACCCAGCATTGTATTTGCATAATTTCATCGGTTGCATTGCACGGTGTCGACGCGGACCGCTAAGAAACACTCTTCTGCCAACATAAAGTACAGCACTGAATGCGAAGCTTGTGCAAAAGGGACGGTAAGCGCGTGTCATCTTGAGTCGAGGTGTAATGAAACCCTAGAGACCGTCAGCCAATCAAATCCCTCACCATTTCCCCCTAAGCCAATCAAAATCCTTCACGCCTGTCAGCGATACCTGCGGCAACCACAGCTGCCAGTTTTTTACCATAAATTTTACGGATTTTTTTTTTTTTACAGTGCACCTTAAAATAAAGTGCTATATATTTGTGTTTCTTAATATATATATGTGAATACTAATGTTATAATTTGTCAAAAAAGTTATAGAGTTAATAAAAAAATGAAATGGTACAATTATGTTAAAAAAGTGTATATTTTTGTTCCATTGCCATGTAATATTCTTGGCACTTACTTTTAGAAGTTTAATGTGCTTGACATAATATTGAGTTTTGAAACCATGCACAACCCTCTTTGGCTTTAGTATGTATATATGAAAAATGACTTAGCTCTTATCTTTTAATGTAAAATGGAAATAATATCAAATTGCTATTCCATATGTGTTCTGACAGATAACAGATTCATCTATTTGATATCATAAGATTGGCATTTTCTGCAGCTTTTTCCCTTTATGAACATACTAGAGCAGGGAAGAATGCTTCATTTAAATCCCCTTTTAGAGCTTTTAAAACTCAGCTTTTAAA
>NW_015555703.1:2159791-2165436 GCF_001515605.1 Sinocyclocheilus anshuiensis
TTCTGTCATCATTTACTCACCCTCAAGTTGTTCCAAACCTGTATGAGTTTCTTTCTTCTGTTGAACACAAAAGAAGATATTTTAAAGAATGTGGGTAAGAAACTCATGCAGGTTTGGAACAACTATCCCTTTAAGTCAAGTATCACTTTAGTAGGCCTAGCTCATTTCCAGGGTACTTCAAGGTACCTTCAATTGTGCTGAAGAAGATATATGCTAATATTTTACTTTAGCCTATATATTGCACTCATCTTGAAATGCAACTTGTTCTTTTCATTCCAAGAAAAAGTGTGTAAAATAAAAGTATAAATAATAATAAAAATGAATAGCTAATATAAATGAAGCCAAGTGGGTAAACCAAGATGTTATAATAAGTGACTGTTCAAGAATGCATTTAATGAAAAAGCAAATATTAGAACCATGCTGAAAGATGTATTTCAGAAGCCAGCGAAAATTAAAATCCAAATGTTACCCAGCATTGTATTTGCATAATTTCATCGGTTGCATTGCACGGTGTCGACGCGGACCGCTAAGAAACACTCTTCTGCCAACATAAAGCACAGCACTGAAAGCGCAGCTTGTGCAAAGGGGGCGGGAAGCGCGAGTCGGGGTGTAATGAAACCCTAGAGACCGCCAGCCAATCAAATCCCTCGCCATTTCCAGCTAAGCCAATCAAACTCCTTCACGCCTGTCAGCGAAACCTGCCTCTTTGTATCCGCTTCTTCAACATTTGCTACAGAGGCTCAGTGAGGGTTACCGACGAGTGCTGTCTGGAGCCGGTTTGTCAATGAGGACAACTCTAAACTTGCATAAAAATTATCTTAAAAGCAACACTGTTTTTTTTTTTAGCGGCGACCTGACGTTAGTAAATCCCATTACTTTGTCACAGTTATTTGTGTCGTCGGCTGTCAGATTCACATCTGCCTCAAAGCTAAAGCGAATATTAGTGTAGGCTACAGTAATAGAAACTTTAAGTTTTTTATAAACTGTCAGACAACATTTGGGCAGACGGAGTTGAACTGAATGCAAAAGCCGAGTATTTTCTTTAGTGTCTTCACTGTGTATTTCGGTTAGATTTACCACGTAGCTCCATCAGTCTCCGTCAAAACTGTTTAGCCGACACTTTTGCCGTTTTTGATGTCCTGAGAGAAAAAAAATGAAGGTTGAGCCTCAGGGACACCGCTTTATTATGTCGCTTTTTTTACAGCAAGGCTGAAGGGAAATTTAAAGACCTAAAAATAAAGTGTCGGTTTCTACTCCACAAAGAATCATTTGAACTTCCTACCGCAGAAGGAGCAGGACATAAATAGACATGTGGATGTAATTTCAGAGAAAAGGCAGACAGATGCAGAGAAATAAAACGCGAGCGGGTGAGAGAGAGACTGGGAACAGTTTGAATCGAGCCTGCAGATCTGTGACAAGGAAAAGCCGTGAGAAAATATTCATAATTTTACAAGCAAACGATATAATGGGAGGGAAGCGGACAGCAGAGAAATGACTGGCTCTTTGACGGCGCTTTAACAGATTAAAACATCAGAGAAATCCCATTTAAGCTGATATCCATTTGCGTGAACTTGTCGGGATGGGAGCCACGCTGATCGTACACACTTTAGGTTTTGTCTTTTGCGGCACCTTGCTGAGTTTCGTCTATGGTCTGGTAAGTTTCTTTCTTTCTTTCTTTCTTTCTTTCTTTCTTTGTAATTAAATGAATGCCAATGTATTCGGTCTTCTTTTAAAGCGCTTACATACCTGGCTGACCTTCTACACTCTAAAAAATGCTGGGTTAAATACAACCCAGTGCTGGGTAAAATAGGGACAAACCCCGCAATTGGGTTGTTTTGACCCAGCGGTTGGGTTAAATGTTTAACCCAACCTTCTGGGTAGTAACCCAACCGCTGGGTCAAAACAACCCAATTGCTGGGGTTGTCCCGATTTTACCCAGCACTGGGTTGTATTTATCCCAGCATTTATTACTGAAGAGTGTCAAGAATCAAGGAGACAATGGTGATTTTTTTTATTTTTTATTATTAAGTAACATTTCTGGGTACCACCAGCCCTAGTCTGTGCCAGTCCTTTCTTCTGACTCATTAAGATTGTCTTGAAATACGCTACTTATTTCAGCCCTTCTGTCGTATTTTCCTCTATTGCACATAGGCTGAAGAAGATGCTAGTTATCGTAATTGATTATGCTTCATGATATATATTAACAACCTCAAGCCAAAGACAGAGTCAATACCATATAAACCCAATTTACTGTTATAAACTTGAGTGCAAGACCTTATGATACATCAACAAAACCTTATGATACTCACCCTCAGAATTAATTCATCAGCACATGTGATGCAGAGCAAAATATATTAGGTTAGTTGTAGTAATAAGGCTTTATACATGCTTTATGGGTATATATTCACAGCAGTGACTCTTTATGCCTTGGTAGAATGCCCTTATTAAATAAAAAAGGGACTCCTGATACAGTGGTGGTGGATGTTCACTCACAGTGATGTGGCAGGTAAAGGATGTTGCTTTTTAAAAACTTCACATAGTCAGATGTGCACTAATTAAAGCCACTCTGTGGTGAAAGCTGCAATTTGTCACAGCATGAACAGAAGGTTGCGCTTTGTTTCTCACTATAAGCAAGATCAATTACATGTGTACGAGTCATCACTGTATAGGCTATTTCATATTTACTAACACACAAGGCATCAAAAACAGAAGCATTGTTAAGTGCCTTGTGCGTCGCTATTAAGATGCTAAAAGTACCCCAATATTGACAAGCTAGGAACTCCTTTGTTTTTTGTTGCTTGCCTTATGCATCAGATGATGGCCCTTGGGTTTGTGGGGCCCCCGGCAAGATCATGAAAAATGTGCCCCACCAATATTGACAGTATTAAAACTACATAACCACTACAAACATGACAACCGCATTGAAATAAAATGACAAGAAATATGCATTAATAAGCATCAACATTAAGTTAAAATCTATGTTAATGCATAAAGAATAGTGTATATTTATGAAATAAGTGTTTAACTATTTTAACCACCTTTTATCTCTAATCATCTAGTTCACCTAAATGTGACAAATACAATTATTGAAAGTACAAATAAATCATAAAGAGATTAATATGAGGTCATAGTGTAATGCTGTATAATAATTTTATTGTACGATTGATGGTTGAATTTGATTTTTGTCGATTGAGTGCTTGAAATTCCATGTCAACCACTCACATATAAACACTTATTAATTAATTGCCCAGATTATTCTTGAGAAAACAGACTTTGCCAACAGAAGTGCTGTTTCTGCCATCCAAATAGTACTTTAAACACAGAAAGCATCTTAGATAGGCACAACGTAATAATTTTGTGCTTATTTTGTGCATTTGCAACAACGTCAGCACGTTTGAGGAAAGTTTAAAATCTGTGGATAGTACACGGCATTCCATAAACCAGCGATGCTACGTGACATGAATGCAATTTAGCAGATTACCGATGCATTTTATATTTCACTGTTTGCTGTGCCTGTTTACGCTGTGTTTATTGTCACTTGCGATTTAACTTATTTATCAGGTATTTTTCTTTTGGTGACTGAAAGCTTATCTTATACTTCACACTATTTTTGGTTGTCACCGTCATTGTGGTTTGTGTGTTAAAGGATGAGGTCCTTGCACGCCTGCTTGTTTTTGCATTATCCTGGTGTGACGATCACATTTTGTCAATGGATGTCAAATAATGTTTATTTGGCAGTAACTGTACTAAAACCATAATGTATACTTCCCCACAGGGCCCCCCAGGCATGTTGGGGCCCCAGGCGACCAACCTTCTGTATTGCCTGTTTGGCTTAGCTTACCCTAAACCTAAACGCTTCTTAACAATATGAAACACAAAACAGGCAGATAAAAGTACAGTCACAGTTATTTCATGCAAAAACTGAACAAAAAACAGCAGAAAATGAGTTGTGGTGCATTCCAAGTCTTCTAAAGCATAGCATATCTTTGTAAGGAACAGAGTGAAACTTCTTAAGGTTTTGATAGCTGAAAATAATCCCAGTTGCAGTCGCATCTCATTCAGAAGATAAATCTGAACTTTAGCCTGATGTAATGAGTCATGAGACACAGGAGAGCCAATGACGTTTCACAATCAAAGCATATATAATGCTTCTTCAGGCGGCGATTTATGAATGCGTTACGGCGGATGGAAACTGTGATAATGAGATTTGAGTCTGTTTCTCACACAAAGCAATTGTTTGGCCTTGGAAGTCTTGAAATGTTTGTAATTTTTTAATAAACGTGTCTGTAGTTTTATCCACCTGTTTTAAATATTGACAGATGGTTAGTTTAGGAGTAGAGGTCTGGTTAGATGCTCAAAAATGTCTCAAAAATAGTGCAATGTTAACAAAATGATTATGGCTGATTATGATTAAATTGAAAATCATACCCTAAATATTTATACAATTTTACTCAAATAATAATTTAATGCTGATAAATTTCCCATGCCCTCTGCATTTGTGTATTGACACCAAAGGTTGAAAGTTACTAGTTTGTCAATATATTGATGCCTAGGGGTAACCTTAGCATCTTAATAATGACACTAAATGTGATTGACCGTGCTTCAGTTTTTGACGCCTTAGGAGTGAGAACAGGTTGTGTACACAATCGTATGGATTGTGCATTTGATATTTCCAAACACATTTTCCAAAATTGCTCTAGCAGGTTTTCATCTTCAAAGGAGACGTACAGAATCTAGTCAACCGTCAGATTTGCCATTTAAGGAAGCCACAGCTTAATTATGTTGGACTATGTTAGAATTTAAAAATTAAGATGCTAGTTCAGATACATTGGAATTGCTCCAAATTGCATTAGATGTAGTAGGTGATAAGTAGAGCTTATTTGAAAAGTGCCTAAAAGTACCTTAAACAAACTGGATTTTTACATTTTCTGTAGATAATGTAAGTGGAGCTTGTTTTAGGGTGATTGTCAGGGTGTTTATTTTTTTGTTGCAAAGGTGTTATGAGTATTTTTTTAGGTCATTGCTTTGCTAGGTGGTTGCTATTGGTGTTTTAAGTGGTTGCTTAGTAGACCAAGTCTATGTGATATTCTGTTTGCTATATATGGCTTTTTTTTTTAATCCAGAACCAGTGTTTTTTTCTTCAGACCCAACTTTACACTGGCTGCATTACACTGATCTAACTTGTTGCTAAAATGTGATTTTGTAAAATATTAAGATATTTATATTACACTGGCCCAATGTGATTTTCCAGCAGGTCTAAGAGAACTGTCACAATATATTTTCTTTGGGTAAAATATACCAAACTTACATAGCTCTAATGCATTTTTTCTGTATTTCACTGATACTGTATTTCACATTGTTGCATACTTTTACATACTTTCAAAATATGCAATTACAGTATGTACACCAAAATAACAAACAACTAGCCTTTGTGTATTAATTGTATAAACTTAAGGGGTAATTTACCCAAAAATGAAACTTCTGCCATCTGTTTACTCACCCTCAAGTTGTTTCAAACCTGTAAGAGTTTCATACTTCTGTTGAACACAAAAGAAGATATTTTGAAGAATGTTGATAACCAAACCGTTTCTGGTCCCCATTGACTTCCATCGTATATATATATATATATATATATATATACATAC
>NW_015555703.1:2165869-2166746 GCF_001515605.1 Sinocyclocheilus anshuiensis
ACATTTTTAATGGACCTGGGTTGTGAATAAACTTTGAATTATCATTGAATTAAGTAATGATTTTGCAAAGCGAATCCATGTCTTTTCAACAATTAATTTAATTTAATTTAATTTAATTTACTGACTGATTAAATTAATGATTGTAGACATAATTCTAGCACAACCAGTTCTAGCAGAAGCTGTATTCAGTGCATAATTTAAATAAAACAGTATTGTTGACGATCAGTTGTCTCAGTGGAACAGTAACAGTGATCAAATGGCCAGAACTTCTGATAGTTGACGATAAACTACACAATTTCCTCCGTTGTGTGGAATATACAATCATCCAAGTGCACCATCTTGAATGCTCATGCAGCCCAATTTTAAAGGGCAAACATCTAGTTGTGGTGGATACTCTGAAGGTGAACCACTCAGTTACAGTCACATTCAATACAGTTCTCAGTGGGTCACCCAGCATGCCTTGTTATAGAAAATGTTGTCTGGATGAAGTGACTCACTATATTCCTCCATTTATTAAAAAGGAAATTCAACTTTTCAGAAACCATGGCATGCAACTAATGCCTGGCGTATGACTAAGTTGTCACTCAGCTGCATGCATATTTGTCCACAGAATAACAGTGAGGACACTATACTCTCTTGTCGTTGGAGGCAAATATTGTGACCTAACACCCAGGATTCACATTTAGCCAAAATGTCTATAATAAAGGGTCATGATGCAGGTCTACTCACTGCATGAGGTGAGATGAGTGTAATTATAGTCAATCAGTGAACATGCAGGTGCAGGAGCAAGACTCAGAATTCATAAATCACTAAGTGAATCTATGTAACTATATGTGAATATATATATATATATATATATATATATATATATATATAT
>NW_015555703.1:2166931-2167921 GCF_001515605.1 Sinocyclocheilus anshuiensis
CGATTTTTTTTTTTTAAGATTACATTTAATAGTGTTATTAAAATATTAGTGTTTTTTAAGGTTAATTTCAAGTGTATGTTAGATGATTAGAAAGGTAATCTAAATGTAAAATTATATTCAATATCAACAGATACCAATCCATTAAAAAAATTCAAAATAAGAGGGTAACATGAATCCACACAAGACAAAGTTTATATATAAATACCTAGGGGTATATATATATATATATATACTGTATATATATATGATTCCACCAGTTCAGCTTATCTGCATACTGTACAGCTTTTTACATAACAACTGCACTTTTAAAGGGATACTAAACCGAAAAATTAAAATTCAGTCATCATTTATTCACCTTCAAGTTGTTCGAAACCTGTGTGACTTTCTTTGTTCTGTTGAACACAGAAGAAGATATTTTAAAGAATGGTGGAAACCAAAGAGTTGCTGGTAGCCGTTGACTTCTATAGAAAACAATACGATGGAAGTCAATGGCTACCAGCAACTGATTGAGCCTCCTGCTCAAACACTGCTGAGTGAAATATAACATTTTATTTATCCAATGGCTAACAATAGACACTATTTAGTCACCTAACATTAAAATTTAGTCAAGTGACTGTGTAAATATGTCCAAAAATGTCTTTTGAATTAGTTGTTACATATAATGGTAAATAATTTAACATATACATAGTAAAATTAAATATTTGGTAAGACCAGAAAGAGATTTTGCCCATTTGTCTGTGTTTTTTCAGCATTTCTCATCAAGTGATTCTCTGTCAAGTTAAAAAGGAGTTTATCTTTGAAAAACACATCTTGAGATTCCTGCATCGTTTCATTCTATTGCATTTCATCTCATATCCTGTCTGAATGGTCTTATTACAGCACTGTGCATAAAGAATAAAGGTCAATGCTAAGTTTGAGCTGCAAGTCGCAATGAAACGGAAGTAGCGACAGATTGTGATGTGCATCTGAGTGTAACAAATTATCAGAAAT
>NW_015555703.1:2168591-2179772 GCF_001515605.1 Sinocyclocheilus anshuiensis
ATATATATACTGTTTATATAATCATTCCATAATCATTCTATAATCAACTTTAGATTATATTCTATGTTAGATTCTTTTGACCTAACTGAACTTGATTATTTATTAATTATTAATTATTGACTGCTTAAAATGAGTCAATCAGTCATGCTGGCAGATAAATCTATCCTAGGGATGTGACTGAAGCTGAATGCCTTATTCGGAACGGCATGGATAATGACTTCAAAATTAATTGCAAAATCAAAAGAATAATAGAAAAAAGTATTCTGTAGATGCAGTCACTCCTTGTTCATGCTGAATAACAGATAAGCCCGATAAAGAACTAAAATGACTATGGCATGAGTGTGTAAAGTGAATTGAATGTAAACTCAATTAAAATGAATTAAAATGAGCACAGTGTTATCAAGCAGCCATATTGCAGTTTCTGATTTGCAACAAGCATGTGAAGTTGCTACAACAGCCAGATACATTGCATGCTGATTTCCTATAAGGGCTTCCCTGAAGAAGTGCTGTAGCTAATGTGCAGGTAGAAGCCTCATTCATTAAAGTGAAGCTCTCAGTCATTTGTCAGCGGTTGTACCGTAGTGTGTCATCAAATCTGATAATCTGATGATAAACCAGTCAACTGTTCAACTACTGGCACAAATGTATTTTGTGTTATATGTATGAATTAAACTTTGAAGAATAGAGGATTGGAAATGCTTTTCAGTGTGTTGTACATGGGTTTCACAAGCTATATTTTTCAGTGGTATTCAAAGAGTGGTGGGCACATAACTTTTGCATTTTATTTACCATTTAGCATTATTGTTATTATTTAAAAGATATACATATTTAATTAACATTAACTAAAATTAATAAAAGCTGTAATAAAAGGTATTGTTCATGTTAACTAATACTACTAATAAACTAATGTTAACAAATGAAACCGTATTGTAAAGTGTTACGCAGAATTACTTTTTTAAAATGGACTTTTCACTTAATTTGTACAGATTTTGTCATTGTAACAGATACAGATACCTGCTGCACTACACACCATTAATCTGCCCTGCTATTTTTGCTTTTAAAACTGAAGCACATGTGCTGAGAATTTGTTATACCCGAAGAAGTATGTCTTTATTTTGAATTAAGTTTTTAGAAGTCCTTTGAACAAATGATTAATTGATTTGTACTTTCTTCTTCAAAAGAGGGGTTTTGAGATCAATGCAACAAGGAAAAATATAAAACTTCAGTATATTCTTGGACACGCCAGCAGTCGCAGTTAACAAAATCGAACGTTTGCATTTGTTAAATGAAAAGTATAAGTCATGCTGTAGTGTAGTTTTTGAACTCCCCATCAACAAAATGGAAAATTTAAAAAAAAGGAGATGTATCTATTGTGACTTAAAAGTATTCCAACGAATTCTCCATTTCACAGGGTGTATCTACTATATGCAGTTGTGTGTTACATACTGTAGGTTGTTTAAAATATTACGTTTTTTAAACATTCATCATGCATATGTTTTTTAAACATTCATCATGGACACTATTTGAATGACTACATTATCTTTGAATTACATTATCTTTGAAGCCGCTTTGCAGTTTCAAAACATTTTTACAGCAACAGAAGTCATTGCACTTTTTGATGTTTCATCTGTAGTCTTCTTACTCATAAGCATCTTATGCATTATGCAGAACAGTTTCAAAAATTTTGTCCCCCCCTCCGATACCCTTGCTATCTTTTCTAGACATATGGTCTAAAAAAAACTGGCTAGTTTAACTGAACTGAACGTCCAATGGTACAACATGAATCATTGCAGCTACACAAACAGACAGTGAACAAATTGATCCGCTTTGGCTTTAAACCCCTCGTATTTCTTCTTCAGCTCTTCACACCAAACTTAACATTGGAGTCTGATCTATTCTTACAGTGTTATACATGTGCTTCAGCTGGATTTGGGACTGAAAATTGACAGTTCAAATCGCTTTACTTTATCAGCAGTTTTCACAGTTACTATGACAGCTTTGACCTTCAGGAAGAATTCCCACTGATTGGCCTTTCCATTTGTGCGTCTATTACTAGGTACAAACCGTCATGATTGCAATACATTTTTTTCCTGAATTCATGCACTTGATGGGAGAAACCAGTGTGTCAGTTGTAAAGTAATGGTGTTTGCCATAATGCATGACTTTAATTGCATTTAGCAGGACACTTTTAGGCACAAAATTGTGTCACTGTAGGTATGTCCAGTTGAATCTTGGTATATCTGTGTAGTGGTGAAATAACTGTTTTTAAACAGGTCTCCTGCACACTCTCACCATCCTCCATTGGTCAGACAAACAGAAACTCCTGCCTCAAACTCACACCATTGGTTGAGCCAATGTGCAGTGTTGGACTGATCAGATGGTCAAACAAACTGAGCAATGTTTTGAAAGCACCGCAGTCAGGAAATCAGCCTACCAATGGCTCATTTATAACTGATGCTACACATTAAACTGGGATAGGACAGAGTATTTATTGATATAGCAGCTTCAGGACATGTTATCATTTCTCCTCTTCTGCTAATTACTTGGTCATGATTGTTTTGTCATTGAGCAGAGACGTGAATGACCTTTCGTATTGACTGCAAGTCTCAGGCATTAGATTGAAGCAAATGAGGGTGTCGTGAGTTACTCTTGACAGTTTTTGCCATTCATAATGATGTCTAAATTCAGATTTAAATTTAATTTATTTTAGAGTAAAATTACAATCCATCATTATAAGTAGGATATATCTGTACTCAACTTAACTCTTTTTTAAAAGTTGCCAGCCACCGCCAGCACTTTTGATCATTTTTACAAAACCTTCAGAATATTTTGTTGTATGAATTTCTGAACATACAATATGTTACAAAAGAAAGAACAGACCCTCTGCGTTTAAACGAAACAAACTGTTTTATTCTAGCTTCATGCATTCTTTTTTTTTTTCTTGAATGTGGGCAAGTTTTATTAAGATTTTTTTTCTAATGCATTATTTACGATCCAAAATATTTTGAGATTACTCTAGGCATCATAGAGTCATAGAGTCCAAACATGATTCGGAAATGTTGAACTTTCAACCAAGCATTCTTGTATACCTTAATAAATGTTTGTATACATTGTTGTGTCATAAACAGCATTCAATACGTGTATACAGTTCTTTGAATGGATATGCATCAGGGCAAAGAAAGCACTGCCTGTGATTGGGGGTCTCTGCATGTTAATGCCACCATTGTGTTCCAAGGGAGTTTTGAAGTTTACCATCTTCTCTGCCTTCTACACATTAAAACTAAGAACACAATAAGCAGACTAATATCTGTGCTCATAAAGCTTACACCCACTAAGGAGTCAACATTCCTCTATGAGAGCTAAAAATTTCTTGCTAAGGATAAAAGTAACTGGAAAGAAATATAGCTCAATTGAAAGTGCTATCTTTCTTGCTGGATGATAGAGACAATTAGAGAAATATTACAAATTTGCAGCCAGTCTATGGACTGACATACAGTGTGTATTGGCAGCAGTCCATGACTCAGATCTCATAACGCTTGTGTTAATAGTTAAGGCCTCAGTTTCACTGGCGTGGCAAGGCAATACGATGGCAGTATTTGACTCAGGAAAATGCTGTTTACTTGACTTCCCTTGACCTTTGCAAGGATTTTCCCCCCACCTTTTCCACTCAAAGAATGTTGGAGTGTGAGTAACTCAATGCCAGTTTTACAGCAAACTAAATAGGTGACACAGCTAGCACAAATATTTCAACGGGAAGCATTTTGCCTGTCAGAGTTTTGGATAGAGTCCATGATGAGCCGAGCCGTGAGTAAAGGGATTTCGTTTATGCATTATATACTGACGTCTCCATGCTGGCTGATGATGGTTTTTTTGGGCATCCAGTTTATAGTGAATAATGAAAATATATAAAAAATATTTGGGAAAATTATAGTAGACTGATAAGTTAGCAGAATGTTTTCTCAGGCAGTTAGTATGAGTGAAATCCATTCTGACATACAGAAGTGAATTGCTTTTTCTTTTTAATGCTTCGTTAATATCATATGATATAGTTTAGCAATATCACACAAGCAAGAGTGTTTTTTCCCCTGAATATCTGCATGATTGCAAAGTTCAGTAAACATTGTGTTAATATTGTGTTTCCTTTTAGACACAATATTGTCTGTTGTTGCTCAATTTAGCCACTGAAAGTAATTCCAAACAAAGCCACAGCAGAACTGTTGTGCCTTTCCAAGCAGCATACACTGGTGTTTTAAAACTGAATGAATTGAGTGAGTCAATGATTCATAATGGCAGTCACTTGGTTCATTTCTGAATCAGCCATTTGAAAAATGAATGAATGACTGAATGACTCACTGGTTAAGACAGTGATTTGTTGCCACCTACTGGTGGTTTTAGTTTCTTATTTAAAGTATCACTTCATAAAAAAAAAAATCAATATTCATATTTTAAAAAGAACATTAATGTCCATTTAAAACATTCATTTCATTGCATTGTTTATGCAGTTCTAATTGCAGTGTAAATGCATTCATGCCACCTCTGAACAGTCTTTGTAAATATACCTAAACTCCCAAGGATACTTTGCACGTGAATGCAGGTGGTCTACACGTGCTAGAAAGCTTCATCTTTGTGTCTGCACTATTTTTCTCCAGATGTTATAACCAATAAAAATGTTTTTGTACTCTTTTAAACTAAATTTGCAGCTATCTCATAACTCTCTCACAAGCGCTTGTCAGTGCAGCCGTCTGTTGTTGTTGCAGTCTCCGCTATTTTGTTGTCTTTTTAGTTTCGCTTTCTACTGTGAAAAAACAGCCTGGGTCAGTATTTTATCAAAAATATCTTAATTTGTGTTTCGAAGATGAACAAAGGTCTAACGGGTGAGTAATTAATGACAGAATTTTAATTTTTGGGTGAACTATCCCTTTAAAGTCATGTTTTTTTGGGGGGGGGGGTTTTTTGTAATTCAATATTTTTCACATTTAACACTATAATGATGATGACTTTTCAGCCCAAATTGATGTGCGATTAATTTGTGATTAATTTGATTAATTAATCGGCACATCATGTAATTAATTAGATTAAACATTTTAATCGCTTGACAGCCCTAGTACAAATACTTCAGTAATACAGCTAAACTGCCATCTGACCTCCTGACTCATTACGTAGCTATAGTGGTAAACATCTGCCACTAGTTTTCACAGTGCTGCTCATGACGATGATGCAAACATATGACGGTTCTTACCCAGAAGTACAATGTGAAAAGAGATCTATAGGGGCAGGAGGAGGATGGTGCAATTGAGCTCAGTTTCAGACCATGCAATTGAACCTAGTGTGAAAATGGCATGAAAAACACAAAATACACACATCCAAGACAGTAGGATCATTATCTCAGAAAGTTGGAGGCGGTTAACTTTTTGCTATGCTTTTGCATAGACCTAATATTAAAAGGAATCTAGCATTTTTTTCCTTCTGTGTCTGGTTGGGATGATGTGTGCCATATGTGGGCAGATAACAGGTTTCAAAGGGATATGTACAGAAGGACTGTGTGAAGAGGATATTCTTTTACGATACTAGGGAAATATGTCATGATACGTTGACAATCCTTAGAGAATTCTAGCCATCTCTTTGCTGGCTATCATTTGGTGTACTAACCCACACATTTTATATACTATTACAGCTGTGTAAGTTTTTTTCGTCTGACACCTGAATTTACGATATTACTATTGTAATTGCATTTTATCAGATGACCTAATATATATACCAAACTACAAACTAAATCTAATTCTCGAAGGGGACATCGGATGCCCATTTTCCACAAGTTGGTATGATTCTTTAGGGTCTTCATGAAATGTCTGCAAAATAGTAAATAAACTGCAAAATAATATTAATTATATATTGAACAATAAACTAATGTTAACAGAGGCAACTTTAAAATTTCAAAATGTATTAGTAAATGTTGAAATTAAGACACTCTAACAAGGTACAGTACTTTTACAGCTTTTATCAACCTTAGTTAATGTTACAAATGGAGTCTTATTGTAAAGTGTTACCATTTAATTTCAACAGTCATGCTTAAAGATGACCATCTTTAAATCTCTACACAAAGGCCATAGCATTATATTACATACATATGGATATTGCATGTATGCTCTCACACTTTATTTGTTTCTATTTAAGAACACTTGATTATCTAATCAAAATAACAGAATATGAAGAGTTTGGTTCCAAAACGCTATAAATCCATTTTGATTAATTTGAGTAAAAATGTGTTTTCTTTACCAAGAAAGTGGCAAGATGAAAACCACTATTTTCTGTTTCAAACTTTCACATAGCATCTTTAGGTTATAATAACATTAAAAATTCAAATCCAGATTTTGATTTTCAAAGATTTATTTTAAAATTTTATTATTTTTTTCCCAAAATGCAATAAATCCATGACACGGTTTTTTTTGTTTTTTTTACCAAATGCAATAAATCCATTCAAATCAATTTTCATATTGAAACTGTTGAAAATACAAAACATACTAAGCTAATCCACATATGACAGCCTCTGAACTTGGTCAATACTAATCTTATATGCAGGCACTGGACTAAAAATGCATTCAATCAGTCATCGATATTGCAGTGACCTATGGCTCTGAGTATTAAATGCCGCTCCATCTGAAAGCACTTGATGGAGATTTACTATTCACAGATCTGTGATTGTTTGTTACTGTTTACAGTGCGTGGATATCACATTCTGCAGAAAAGGGAGACTGGCGTTTGTCGCGGTTTGGAAAAAAAGGCAGAAAACATGACAGAATAACTCGGCGGATATCGCATTTTGCATAAAATTAAAAATTGACTTGTCAATACCGACCAGATAAAATACTGATTTTGGCGGAAACTCAATTTTTTAAAAAATGGCGTTTATCGCGTTTTGGAACCAAACTCTTCATATATAAGTATATTTAATTTTATAAATGTGCGTCTAGGACAACTCGGGTATCACATACACCGGACGCGTCACGTTCAATTGAAGCGGCGGTCTATAACAGTTTATTTAATCACCAAACGGGCAAAAGTTCACTTCAAGAATGATCAAAAAAGCAGCATAGATGAGTTTAAAGAAAAAGCGTGATATATATTATAGCTCTATATGAAGCATACAAACTTTATTAAAGCCACAGAAAGACAAACGTTTCACTGAAAAATACACAATACACAATTTTACAGCCCAGGGTGAAGTCATTATGTACATTCACAATGATTTGGGACAAATATAATGTAATTTAATGTAAAACTGTGAGTGGCGCTATGCGGCGCAGCAGGATTTCTGTCGGCTGCATGAACATCACGTCACAGCTTTAAATCTGCAACTTTGCTGGCTAACAAATGCTTTAATGTTGTAACACATATACAGCTGGATATAAACTAATGCAAATAGATGGTAACAATCATGACATTAAACATTTGGGTTGGACTTGTGTTTTTGATCACGTTGTTTTAACCGCTTGAGGTAATACTAATGTTCGCGTCCTCTCTTTCAGCAGCATGTACTTTAAACGAGACACTGAAAACACTGTTATCATGTGCAGCTCATGTGAAAAGATCACTGCACAGCACATCAGATTATTTATTTTTACTCACATTTGGCACTTGGTGAGTGTTAATTTTAGTGAGTGTTCATTTTACTGCATAGTGCAATTCAAAACCAGCAACTTAAAAGCATAAACAGCACACAGCCACTTGACAGAGATTTACTTTAAAAAGCTTTCTAAAGTTAGTGTCAGTAATATATATGTCAGTAATGGTAAATAGCACCAAGCGGGATAATCTGTTGGTACCCATGTTTCTTGTTCAAAGCCAGAGCTGCCAGTTATCGCTACACCAACTATTCAGTAGATCACGCTCATGATAGTTTAGACAGAATGGCATACTTTGACTGCCTCAATCCCCTGTGAACGTTGTCTTCTTTCCTGCATTTGCCTATCAATGTCCCGGCCCCTGAATTCCAGTCAGCTCTGCATTCCACAACTCCCAGGTTGACAGAGTAGTGTTACCATGTGAAAATTCACAGTCATGAACTTTTGCTTCTCCACCTTTTTTTCCTACTCTAGTAGCAAGAAGAATTCATTCGAGTCAAATAATATCTATCAGGCTCCCTGGATCTGAGGTGCGGAAGGTATACAGCCTCTTCACCAGGTGGCACCAAACTCTTGGCAAAGATGGCTGTGAAGGGGGTGCAGAGGGGCTTGGGTGGGGGATTCTTAAAAGAACCTTTATTAGTTTCATTGCAAACTTCAGGGGCTTATGGGAGTTTGTAAGTATGCAGTTCACTGCTCTAGATTTTCCAGCCAGGAGACGCAATACCGCTCGGGAAAAATACCAAGTGATTCAATATTCAGATAGCAGGAAGGCCTCGAATGCAAAAACTGGGCAGCATGCTCTATAATGCTCTTGGCATGACACTAGCACAGATTACCTCTTGAGTTATTTACGCTTGCTTCTTTCTAGCTTTTGTGCTTGACGAAAATGGCAAGTTTTGTACTGTAGTACGCCTATCTTTCTTGGGGAAGGCAGACCTGTGCAGTGGGGTTTGTAATGCAGGGTGATAGGGCAACTATTCTTTCTCAGGGAGACCATGAATAATTGTGTGTTCTGGGGTTGTGCTGCTGTCTGCTCTCCAGGTCTGTGAGTGAAGGTTTGTGATTTAAGTATGTTGAGTCACTGAGTGTGAGCGCAAGCTTCGCTGACGATGTAGCAAAACACTGGGGTTCATTTATCCAGTGCCCCGCGCCCTTGTGACTGCTGGCTAATATATGCAGAGACCATGTGCTGTAAAGGCTACACTATCAGTGCCACAACCTGCATTCCTCCTCACGGCTTCTCACCGACACACACAATCTGCTTTTCCTCATGAAGTCAAAGATAAACAAAGTAAGAGATCCCTCTTAGTTTTCAAAGCCTCCAACCATTTGGCTCCATCCTAGTTTGCAGCAAACACTTTTTCATAATCCGATCAATTCCTGATCGACAAAATAGAGTCCCACCCTAGATTTTTTCACACTCATGCCATATTACGGGAATATAAAAGGAATGCATTTTAATGTTACTTTGACATCAGGTCAGCTTTTTTTTTTTTAGAAAATGTTAGAGACTCACATACAAGTTACTATAAAAGATTTGATATGTTTCTACATTGCCGTTCAAAATGTTGGGATCAGTAAGATTTTAATGTTTTTTAAGAAGTGTCTTCTGCTCATCAAGGCTGCATTTATTTGATAAAAAATACAGAAAAAAAAACAGTAATATTGTGAAATATTATTACAATTTAAAAGTATAGTTTTCTATTTTAAAATATAATTTAGTGCTGTGATCAAAGCTTAATTTTCATTAGTCATTACTCCAGTCTTCAGTGTCACATGATCCTTCAGAAATCATTCTAATATGCTGATTTATTTTCAGTGTTGGAAACAGTTGCTGCTTAATATTTTTTTGTTATACTTTTTTCAGGATTCTTTGATGAATAAAAAAAAAATAACAGCATTTATTTAAAACAGAAATCTTTTCTAACAATATAAAATACCAATTAAAAGTTTGGGGTCAGTAAAATTTTTCTTTTCTTTCTTTTTTTTTAAAAATACAAATTTATTTATTTCTCATAACCTAACAGAACGCTAATCAAAGCCACAAATTATCATCTTTTCTGGTTTTAATTAACAGTTTGTCTAAAAATAAAATTGTAGTGTTGATTTATGATTCAACACTGCGTGACTTGCTTGAGGTAAATGGCTGAGGATTTTCAAAACATTTTCATTGTTTACTGTTGGAAAAGCCTGTAATGTTTTGACAATGAGCACCTAAATGAGATACTGAAATACTGAAAACAAAGCAATTCTTTAACAAAATTAATTTTGCATTGGACCGACACCAACATTTATCATTTGAACATGAAACTTAAAATTCCACTACATCATTGTCCTTGAAACACACCCGTTTTAGTAAATTTAGTCAAGAGATATTACCAGACAGAAAAGTTGTAAAACTGAAATAATGACATAAGCAAAAATGACTTATGCAAATCAGAAATTCTGCATAAATAATATGCTAGCAGGCAGAAGTCAAAGAAGTGGAGCTCATCTTTACTCAAAAGCGGAATCAAAAGTGGCATGAGGGTGTATTTTTCTATTTATTTATTCATATTTACATGTTTTCAGAAATGTTTCATGCTTTCCTTGGTAAATAACAAATAGTGCAACCATGAAACATGGTACAGAATCAAACTCTCAAATGACTGGGTGTCTGGTAGCTACACAGAAATACATTTAACCTTGCCATCAAGATTCACTTACAATGGGTCATTTAACGAGCTAATCAAAGGGGTGGGGTGTTTTGAAAAGGATGAGAGACACCTCCTGATAATTAAGCAATCTCCTGATTAACTCCCATTGAGATGCCCACTATATATTCACCCCTGAGTACTCTTTCTGTCCTTCCGCTCATGGTTCCTCAGCTCCACTTACGCAGAACATCTCCTTGTTTCTTCTGACCTCTGCCAGTTCTCAACAGGCTGCAGCTTTGGACAGAGTGTTGCAGCACTTGTAAAAAGGCCAGCTGAATGTCAACTTGGCTCAGCTCTTTGCTTAAAGCAATAATTCACCCAAAAATTCTGTTCATTCACTTGCCCTGCATTTGTTACAAACCTGTAAGAGTTTCTTCTGATGAGCACAAAAAAAGAATGTTGGTAACCAAACAGTTGCTGGTATTCACTGACTTCCATAGTATTTTTTTTCATACTATGGAAGTAAAACTATTATTTAAATTTCTTTTTAATAAATACATAAATATATATATTTTTTGTTTTTCAATGTACAATGTTCTCTGTTTCATTTCCATAATTTAAACCTTAAATCAGTTTATCTCTTTTAACATTCACCATCATCACAGACTTGTTAATCTTTGAGACTAAACTCTTTTTGAATTACACTATAGAAATTGCACAGTGATTTTCATATATCATAGTTTATATAACATAAGTATTAGTTTGATATGATGATATTTTAAAGCTAGTTG
Organism: Sinocyclocheilus anshuiensis; assembly: GCF_001515605.1. NCBI lineage: Eukaryota > Metazoa > Chordata > Actinopteri > Cypriniformes > Cyprinidae > Sinocyclocheilus > Sinocyclocheilus anshuiensis. Next base: position 2,179,644 of record NW_015555703.1, read on the forward strand.
AAAATGTTATGATGATTATGCCAGAGTAGGGTGTTATGCTTATGGGCCAGTTAAGGGAGAAGGGTCTGGCTGCAGCTTGGCGCTTGCACTCTCAGACGTGCATTCTCAGACACTTGCACTTCCGCTAGC
>NW_015555703.1:2180286-2231265 GCF_001515605.1 Sinocyclocheilus anshuiensis
TGCACGTCTGAGAGTGCAAGCGCCAGCTGCAGCCAGACCCTTTTGAGTTAAGGAGCATCACCTCTTTAAATGTGTGTTTGACAGGGGCCATATTTAAAAAATCTTCCAACAATCTAAAACAAAAAAAAAAAGGATTTGAGTGGAAAATTGAAAGCTTGAATGAGATTGTAATTACAACTTTTAAAATGACTGCATTGCAGAATAGATTGCTTAAAATGTTAGCTTTGAGTTATTATCTTATTTAAAAATTTCTCATGATTTGCACACAGAGCTATCCATCCCCTTTACACTACACAGCAAACAGGATAATATCTACCAATCTGTATCTGGCTATAGACAAGCTGTGGCAAAGGGTCACTCCTCAAAACACATCTTATCACATTTTACACTGATAAGCTTTTCATGAGCACGGTGTTAGGAAGCAGCCACATTTAGTTCTGACACTCATAAGTAGGCAACCATTTGACAGCAGCCATAGAGTGACCAAAGGGCAGCGGAGTTCCCTTGATAACAGCATGAATTGGGTTGACACTTGCTCGACATTCTCCTGCTGCATAATGATATCAGTCAGTGTTTCCTACTATTTTCTGCGTGGCAGTTTCAGCCTTCATGTCATTTGGCACTGGCTATTTGTTACAATGCCAGAGGTGCAACTAAAAGGATGTGACAGCAAAGCCTTGATGTAATTTCACAGTCCATTTTAGATATGTTTGCAGTTAGGGACCTTCGAATTACATTAAAATCCTACAGTAGTGTACAGAAGTGTGCTTTATTAGAGAACATGTTTTGGTCTTAGGCTATGTTTATATTATGGCTAACTACATTAGCACTCATTTTCAAATGAGAAGCACTGCATAACATACATTCTGGACTTGAATTACATGTCAGGGCATGAATGTAGGATGTTGCAAGAACTAGTAACATATTCTCATGTAATTATGAAGATGTTAACTTATGCTAACATAACATTTTGGATAATCCAAAACTTGACTAAATCAAAATGGACCCTTTTTGCCTTAATGCTCATTCTTATTGTAAATGATTAGCTGGTGCACATTACTCAGTATTCCAAATAATTGTTTTCTTTGCAATATTTCACGAAACTTGCTTATACATAAAAATATTTTACCTTTCCACTACTGTGCATGTATTACTATTCGTATGTCACATTGCATAGACTGAGACTTTGGCTGAAGCTACAGATCTTTTAGTGGTCTCTCTTTTTTTGCTCCAGACTTGTCATCATTCATTTATGCTATTTATTGCAGGATATCTCTCTTTAGAGGGCTTTCAGACTTATCCTTAGTCATATTTACTTTCCTGAAATCCTTTAATTTGTCTGTTCACTCCGCTGCCTCAGGCCTTTGAAAATGTAATGAATCCATTACAATGCACCTGTAATATTTCTGATAATTTAATATAATATGCTCCGATGTCTTGCTCAATGCGCACTTTCACAAGTCTTCTTTACTTGAAAAGTGATGTGTAGACACAACAAGCATCAGTTTTACTGGCTGCATTTCATGTCTTGTGGTAGAAAGCAAGAAGCTATGATTCAGAACATATTATTAAAGATGGAGGGAAAGCTGTTGTTGTTGAGATTAAAACCTTTCTTAATTTGGGACTACTGAAATTGGTGCGATTTTAGACTACGTGTGTCATAATTATCAGAGCATCCAGCTACGAAATTGCTTCATATGTTAATAGTACAAAAAAAGCAATGAAATTATTTCAGAATTCAGATATGTTTATACCGATATGCTGGGCAGACACAACGTGGAGGCAATGTAACATGCAAAGAGATGATTACAGTATGAACTTATATATAAATGCATGACATAAAACAGCACAACACATTAAAACCATCTGCGCATATATGTAAACCTTGTAACCACTTCAACATTTGTGTGTGTGTGTGTGTGTGCACATCCATAAAAGTCCCTCAAACATTAACATATTTTAATGCATTGTTAGCATTCTAGTTAAGAGCGTAACATTTGTAGTGTCCAAAAATAGTCAGCACTTAAGAGAATTAAAAACATCTCTTCTTAATCATTATCTAGATGGGGTTATTCTGTCACTGCATTAAGATTGCTATAATGAGCCCAAATACAGGTTAACAGATGTGTGCAAATGATTGCACACACATTGCAAATGATCCATTACATACAAACATCCACCCCCTGTCTGGGCAGTTACAAATGAATGCCATGTTGTAAATATCCATTAAGGAATTGCAAAACTCCTAGTGTCCACTCTGCACTTTATGTAACCAGTTTTTAAGCTTTAGATGAAAATTAAAATGCTGTGCTGGCAGTGTTCAACAAAAAAATATACTGTGTATTAAAAGATCTTATATAACAGATAAAAACACTCATTTTTTCAATTAGAGGGGGAAAAAAAAGAGGGAGAGGCCGCTACTGGCCCATGAGTGCACAACTCACAATGTTTCCATACCAAATTCAGCTGCCGTTCTTCAGTCGTATCTAGCCAAGGCAAGACTGTAATTAGGGAACTAAATGCTGCACTAAGTCAGAATGTGGTTTTGCAAGCATTTCCAAGGGACAACCAGTCTTGTGGTCTGTGGTTTTTATCATCAAATGCAAACTGCACAGTTGAGGAGGAGTGGCACTGACTCACAGTCTTCAGAAGGTCCAGGAAGCCGCTCGGCTCGAACATTCATGTGGTGCAATATGTCAGAAGCAACATATTCATGTCTTTTCCAGATTGTGGACGTGCCATTAAAAACACCATGGCAAGGCTATAATTTACAAGATCACTGCCCTCTCTCTTTCTCCTCTTTTTTGAAAGCACGCCAACAACAAGGAAGGAAAAGTTAGGCCATGATGTAAAGAATTCCTGTGTCCTCCTGCAAAGACCTATGTCCACCTGACTGACCCTTAAAAGAACAGTTATACCAGAAGGGAATATGTTGGCATCATGCTCTCATTTTATCACAGTACATTTTTTCCTTTTTCCATGAAACACAAGAGGTGTTAGGCAGAAATTTTGCTCATTTCCATACCACAAAAATGGATAATGATTTATACTGCCTAGCTGGGGATCCATAGCAAAAACCACAGCACAACAGCTTATTTAAAAAAAACGTCAAGACAATATTGCACCAAAGAGAACGGAAACATATGGCTATTAATATTCTGAAGAGAACTAAACAAGAAACTCATCTACTGGAAATACTCTAAGGAAGTGAAAACGGAAACAGTGGAACCCAAATGCAAAGAGTTCGAGAAGACTTCAACTTGTGAAGTCAACTATGTGATATTCAAAACACCAAGGCAGAGCCGAAGAAGGTGGAGGCCAATCAGAGCCAAAGGAACGCAGGACCAGGGTGATGCCGCAGGAGCAGAGGTCCAAGTTGGAGCTGAAAGATAAGAGGACCAATGTGGAGCCTGGGGATCAGAAGACTGAGGTGGATTTGGTGGGACTGAGGACAACAGAGGAGCCAAAAGAATGGAAGACCCTGGTGGAGCCAAAGAGATGAAGAGCCAAGGTACATCCAAAGGAGCCTGGGGGTCGACAGACCATGGCCAGATTGGAAGGACAAGGGACTCCAGTGGAACTGGAAGGCTGGAGGACCACACTGAGGCGAAGAATCATAGGTCCCAGGCGGAATCAGAGGGTTGAGATGGAATTGGAGAGTCGGAAATCCCAGGCTTGGGCCACAACTCAATAGACCACAGTGGATATGGCTTGTCAGGAGACCATGGTTGCACCAGTGATGCTAGAGAATGAGGGACAGCCATTGGAGCAGAATGAGGAGTAAAAGTCATGGTAGCTGATGTGGATCCTGATGAAGTCGTGGAAGAGGAAGGGCTAGGGATCTGAACGGAACCAGGGATTAATCCATTCTAGACAGAACCAGCAGAGGAGAAAGGGCCAGGGAACTGGACGGAACCAGATAATGATTTGGCTGGATTAAATCAGCGGAAAAGGAAAGGTCAGGGAACTGGATGGAATCACAGAGGCAATTACTTATGCAGGGTGGAATCAACGGAGGAAAAGAGCTTTAGAGGTTTGAATTAGGATACACTGAATTGAAGTGCCAAGTCACAAAATGTCACTTGAGGAGCATCCATGAATAGATGTGGCTTCACTTTTTTGCTTAAACCAGCATACTAAAAGGAAATCGGGAAATTTCCGGTATGTGCACGTAGTTTGCCAGGTAGAAAAACTGTAATGAGTGGTGAGGAGGGATCGATCTTCCTGGGTGAGGAGGAGCAGTAGAACCATTGGTGGATTCATTGTTGGGTCTGATATTCAGTCACAAAGTGGTGCAGTGAGTACAGTGAGGCAATGATCTAATCACAAGCAGTTCTTTATTAACAAAACCTCTGGAAAACAGGAATCCAAAGCAAATACCACAGTGCAACAGCAACTCAAAAAACATCAAGAAAATATCAGACTAATGTCAGCTGAAACATAGGGCTATAAATACACAGAACAGTGAAAGCCAAACAAGAAACAGGTGTGCACAATTGGGAACTACAGAAACAAACTCAATATACTTGAAATGTGCAATTGAAATGTGCAAGAAACCAAATGCAAAACTTCAACTTAAAAGTCTTTTGGGAAACACAAACACAGATAATACGTGACACAATTTTGGTTGAACGCATGTTTAATCTAAAGTAAAAGAACTATAAAAAATAACTATCTTACTATAAAAGGAGCTTATTATGGAAATGCTAGTGTATATTTGTTTTCTCTAGTACATATTTGTTTTGGTATTCTGTCCTGTCCACATACTGTTGATGTTTTTGTGGTGTATTCTCAAGCTGTCAGAGCAAAATGCTCTTTACACTGATCACAGGATTCAGTTTTTTTAATACTGTAATTTTTACTAAATTCATCCAACTACACATGGATGTGATAAATGTAAAACACTACTATCTTGTGTCTTCTGCATCTTCTGAATGCAGTGGAGTGCAGAAGAGTTTGTTCATAGCCCTCACACATACATGTATGTGCACAGATACTGTATATACATGCATATCCAGTATATAATTACACTATAAACAGAAATGCAAGGGGAGACATTATTCATTTTTAAAACCTTTTCATTGTTTTCGACATACCGAAAATAACTTCTGTTAGCTTTAGAAATGGAGAGTATGGTGGCAGATTGAGCATCAGTGAACCAATTGAACAAAACACGAGCAGTCTGGTGGAAATTGTCCCAGATGTCAATAAACATGGACTGGTCTTGTCTGTACTCGGTGATGATGTGTTGATACAGTTGTAAACGCATGTTTTGCTATATTTGCTACTACCATATTTACCATGTGTCATTCGTGCTCTGCTTTGAAAATCCGTTTTCTTTCTCCAGTGAAAGGTCGTCTAGCAATTCTGCAAAAACACAATGAATGGTTAGGGTGCAAGATTTCTTTCAGTATGCGATGAAATGTTATGGTAGGGCTGTCTATTATTAGCTGTATTAGGTGCATAGCCATCGTTTTAGAAGTGAGGGGGACAGAAATGTGAAATGTAATACCAGTTCCCTTTCAGTCAGTCACTTCGATGTTGTGTCGAAGTTCCGACACTAGGGGTCGCACTTGGGACCCCAGACACCTCTTACATCATTGAGAAAAGGCCAATGAAATTGGTGAGCAAAATTTGCATAGCTGGCCACGCCCCTGACATCCAGGTATAAATTGGCCAGTGTGGCATTTGCTCATTTCTTCTGTTCTTCGGAGCCGATGTAGCATCTCTCTGGGAGATGCAGCACTGCATTCACCTCTCAATCTCCTCGTCATTGGATCTATGGCACAATCAGCGGTTTCTCCCTTGCTCATACACAGATAAGTGTAGTGAGAGAACCCCTGTGTACTTCAACTGCGATCTTTTGAGAGCAAATTTTCTCTTAAAAGAGCAATTTCTCTAAAAGAGCTTCATGGGTTGATTTGTGTGTGTGTTTACAACATGCCTTTCCATCTGTGTCCTTCTGGTTGCGGTACGTTCTCTCATTCGGGGTTCACAATGAGGATGAGTTTTCTATTGCAGCATCAGAGGGCGGGTCTGACCGATGCGTGCGAAACATCACCACCTTCAGGGGCCGTCCAGGACTCCTGTCCAGAGCATATAAGTTACCTCATCCCATGTAGTGAGAGCTCACACTGCTTCTGGACAAGCTGCGTCCGCTCTGCATACCATGGCTTTCCTGCAGGTGTTCAGGCCAGGGTCTTCACAAGGGTGGTCCCAACCCGGAGCATGCAGGAACTGGTTTCAGCGACTGTCTATGCCCTCCATGCTATGAAGGTCATGGCGCAGGCTCTGGGGAGGGCGATGTGGTTCACCTCCACATTAGTGGTCCAGGAGTGTCACCTGTGGCTCAACCTGGCAGAGATGCGGGGTGCTGAGAAAGTGCGCTTTCTCGGCGCCCACATTTCTCAGGTTGATCTCTTGGCGACACCATTGAAGAATTTGCTCAGCAATTCTCTACGGGTAAGAAAAGGAGGCCTGCCTTGGCGTGGGTCAGGTTCTACCCCTGCACCCCCGAAGCAGCAGCCTCCGTCTGTTTGTTGCCAGGGACGGCCCCCCTGCGAGGACTGCTGAGGCCCTGCAACAGCCTGAGCAGGCAGTGAAGCCTGAACAGCAGCCAGTGAGTCGCAGGAAGGTGGCACTGCCAGCCCGTCCTCAGGATACTAAGAACCCATGAAAGGCTTCGTAGCAAACCTGAGATGGGCGACCCAGGGAGGAGGGACCAGCCTAGCGCCACTTCCACGGGAGGTGGATCCTGCTGGGCTCCAGCTTTCTGCCCCATGGCAGAGCATTCACCAGATGGTCATTAAAATAACTTTTTACTCCTTCCCTGGTCACATTCCCGGCATTTCTGGCCCTCCCATGTGTGATGGCCAGGCGCTAAGATTGTGCATCAGAGCCTGTTCGGACAAAGATTCTCTGCCTCCTCATGTTCTGATGCAACAGGTCAGTCATTGAATCAGTATGATGCATGTCGGTGAACTCCAGTTCCGGCATTTGTCAGTGACTTCTTTGACAAACCTGGCGGACAGGACACTGTGCACCCCGAAGGACATTTGTCCTCTGTCACTGTGATTTCTGTTTCACAAAGCCATGGAACCCTTGCCCCAGGTACGTCGAATGTAGTTACACTGAGACTGTTGGAAAGGTGTCTGGATGCTTGGTTAAGCTACCCAGCCCTTCCCGATGGCTCCTCAGGACCATTTGGCTCGGCTGTGTGATTCAGTTCGCCAGGCATCTGCCAAAGTTCAGTGGCATTGTTACCTCAGTGCGAGGCGAGAGTGCTGCAGTTCTTCAAGCGGAAGTTGCATCCCTTCTGGCAAAGGGCGCGATAAAGCCTGTTTTTCAGCCCCTACTTCATTGTGCCCAAGAAGGATGGGGGGCTCAGACCAATCATAGACCTAAGGGTGCTGAGCCGGGCCCTTTACTAGCTCCCATTCAGAATGTTAACCCTCAAACATATGTTAACAATTGTCGGGTACCAAGATTGGTACCAAGATTGGTTCATGGCAATAGACTTGAAGGCATGCTTTCATGCCTCGATCCTTCCAAGACTCAGGCCGTTTCTTCGGTCTGCCTTCGAAGGACAGGCATATTAGAACAAAGTTCTTCCATTTGGGCTGTCCCTGTCTCCTCGTGTTTTCACGAAAGTCGCAGAGGCTGCTCTTGCCCCTCTTAGGAAAGTGGGCATTCACATTCGCACTGGACTCGGTCACTATGTCAGCAAGCCTCTCAGAGGTTCGTGCTTGGTCTGTGCTGAACTGCTTGAGGATGTTCAAGTACAAGATAGCAGTCCCTTTCAAATACTTTCAGAGGCTCCTGGGACATATGACTAATGCATATGAGACCACTTCAGCACGGACTTCATACCCAAGTCCTGAGATGAGCATGGCACCGAGGCTCACACCTCACCCGCCATCAAGTCTCAAGTCTCTGCATACCACTCGAACTCTGGGTAACCTCAATTGTGTAGCGGTCTCCCTCTCTGGCACACAGCAGGCTCAGGCCTATGCGAATATGCATTTTCTCCAGTGTGCCTCATTGCACGGACACTGTGCAAAGTCAGGGAGGACATGGAACAACTCTTGTTTGTGCCACATTACTGGCCCAACAAGACTTGGTTCTCAGATCTCATGCTTGTTGGCATTAGATCCTCCCAGGCGGATTCCCCTTAGGAGGGACCTTCTCTCTCAGAAGAAGGGCACAATCTGGCACCTGCACCCAGATCTCTGGAACCTCTGTGTTTGCTCCCTGGATGCGACCAGGAGTAACTCAGAGGTCTTTCACCTGCAGTAGTGAATATCATTACGCAGGCTAGGGCCCCCTCTACGAGGCAGCTATATGACCTGAAATGGCGCATTTTCGTGAATTGGAGTTCTTCCAATGGGAAGGATCCTCAGAGATGTGGCATCGGATCTGTGCTATCCTTCCACCAAGAGGGCCTGGACAGGCACCTGTCTGCATCTACATTCAAGGTGTATGTGACTGCAACACTGCAGATTGCAGATCGGTGGGGAAGCACGATCTGGTTATCAGATTCCTAGGAGGCGCCCGGAGGTTGAATCCTCCACGGCCATGCCTCATTACCTCTTGGGATGTCTCAGTGGTTCTTCAGGCCTTACAGAGAGATCCATTTGAGGACCTTCAGTCAGTTGGACTTAATGCCCTCTCTAGTACCTTCCTGACTGCGCTCACTTTTATCAAGAGGGTGGGTGATCTCCAAGCCCTCTCCGTTTACTAATCACGCCTAGAATTCGGGCCGGCAGACTTTTACGTTGTCTTGAGACCCCGACCTGAATATGTGCCCAATGTTTCCACCACTCCTTTTAGAGATCGGGTGGTAACCTTGTAAGCTATCCCCCCACAGGAGGATGACCCTGACCTGTCTCTGTTGTCGAGCCCTACACATCAATTTGGAACGCACACAGAGTTTCAGACTGGCTGAACAGCTCTTTGTCTGCTTCGGAGGTCAGCAGAAGGGGAATGCTTTCTCCAAACAAAGGATGTCCCACTGGATTGTGGATGTGATCCTTATGGCCTATCAGGCCAGAGGCTCACCATGCCCACTGGGAGTGAGGGCACACTCAACAAGGGGCGTTGCTGTTTCGTCAGCTTTAGAAAATGGTCCCTCATTAGCGGATATTTGTAGAGCTGCAGGTTGGGCTACATCTAATACATTTGCCAGATTCTACAATCTGCGAATGAAACGAGTTTCATCCAGAGTTTTGAGCACTAGCTCTTAAACTCAGATGGCTGGGTTGGGTGTAGAGCTTGCATTTAGCGCCTCCTTAGCATTCTTTCCCCACTGGGGGACACGAACGCTTCCCCAATGTTACAACCAGGACTTCTCAACCGTCATTATTCTTGTTTTTCTCAGAATGAGAGAAGGCTCCGGTTGGAGGTGACCTCTGCCTTATATGGCGGCTCTCCCGGATGTTGGAGAGCAAGGTCATAAGTCTCAGGCGTTGGAAGGTTACGAGGAGGAGAGGTGCATTTGGTTGTGGCATGCTGGGCTTGTCAACATCTGTGCGCTCATGGACTCATAAAACAGTTCAGCAGCTGTGGCCTTTAGTATAGGGACCCCTAGTATTGGAACTCTGACACAACTTCGAAGTGACAGACTGAAAGGGAATGTCTCGGTTACGTATGGTAACCCTCGTTTCCTGATGGAGGGAACAGAGACATTGTGTCCCTTATTCCACAACTCTGAACTGCTTCTAAGTGGGTTGAGATGCTTCTCGACTCCTCAGAAGAAAACGAGTGAGCAAATGCCACGCTGGCTTATTTATACCCGGATGTCCGGGGTGTGGCCAGCTATGCAAATTTTGCTCACCAATTTCATTGGCCTTTTCTCAATGATGTCAGAGGTGTCTGGGGTCCGAAGTGCAACTTCTACACAATGTCTCCGTTCCCTCCATCAAGGGTTACCATACGTAATCGAGACGTTTTTTTGTGACTTTTTTGTCTATCTAATTGACAGATTTTATTGTTTATCTCTTACTTTTAATTGGCTAAGAAGTCAAATACACTGCTGGACAATAACCAGTAATTTGTATTCTATAATATATTTCCCTATATTTTCCCATTAACAATTTTATGATTAGTTTATTTATTGCAAACACCTTTTTCCCCATTTTTTTCACAGGATAAGGAGTTTCTATACTGTAATAAATGTTACGTCAAAAGTAGTTTTGTTTACTTTACATGGATAGGCCTACTCAAGTATTTGTTCACAAGGTGTCCAAATGTTCTTCCAACTTTCCAAATTGAGTCATCTGACTCCAAAATACACTGACTCCTCCTTCTAAAAATTCTTTGTTCAAGCTACTTTTACATTTGTTAGAAGAACTTTTTGCGATTTCTATTTTTTACAGTGTGTGTTTATCTTCTTCACGTTTCATCAGTCAAAATGTTTCTGCTTTTTATTCAGCTTAGCTACGGCTATAGCTGGATGCCTTTGTCTATGTTAGGGATTTCCTGGCATGTCATAAGTTATTACTAAGAATAAGTCCGTTTTGGACTTTCTGCGTGAGAGTGCCCTCTGGCTTTGAGAATGAATGAAACACGCTTTTTGAGAGCATTTAGCGCTCCCTTATGTTCACATCAACTCGTTTTGGTTACAAATAAAATGTCAGGTCATACATTACACTATCTTATCTCTTTGAATTTAGATGTAGATTTATTCACACTGAGTTTGAAAACCTTTATGTGAAAACACCTGTGGGGGATGAATTTCCGTTTTATCAAAAGTAGGGAGGGGGGCACATCCCCCGTGTCCCCTGTGTATCGTGCGCCCATGAGCAATACTGCAAATACATTAGCATGGGATAGAAGATAAGTTTACTCACTTGTTCTCATTTCGGGATGACACTGGCTAGAGGATAGAGACTTAAGTTAGGCTTTGTCCTCTTCTTGTCCTCATCCCCCTCTTACTCTCACTCTTTTTCTTCTAACTCTCTCGCTAATTGTTGTCCAAATCAAGAAAGCCAACCTGAAGCCTATTTATTGTGCTCAGGCTCTGATTTTTGAGTGAACAAATTTGCATTTTTGCACATTAGCACTGGGTGTATAATGAGTGTGAGTGTGGCATTTCCAAATGAAACACAAGAACTGTACGTTTTGAGTGATGTGTCTAATGTAGAGAACTGAGTTTTACAACTAGTTTGCTTTACGAATTCAAACTGAGTTTAAAGCAGATAATGTGCTTGCATTTTTGCAGACTTGGTCTGAAGGTTAGGTACATGAGCAAATGGTTTCACTAAGTGGACCTCAAGTACCACTTTTAGTGTGCAGTTTCAGAACATAGAACAATGTGTCTCATGACTCTCTGGCTGATTGTTTTTTTTTCCATTGTTCTGGGAAAGCTTGAACAAAATTTGCCGATGACCACAGTAAAGTCAACTCAGTAGCAAATAGCTGCTTCATTACTGCCAAAAACTGAAGGCTGTAATATTGTGTACATAGTTTGCTTCTCAGAAATGATGGCAAACAAAACATCTTGGAACCTAACTGTGTTTGCCCATAGTGATGATGCAAAAGCTTGATCACTGCTTGGTTTGGTGTGGCTAATGTGAACAGTGCTGCCATGTTCTGTTGCTAAGACTGAGCTATAGCCAAAAACACTCCCAGTCTGTGACACAGAATTGGTTACTGCCACTGGGAAATGCGCTGAAATGTGCTGCAGTATGATTCCCTGATCCTGCAATTACAAGTTTTTATGTAAAATTTGATGCTTGCATTAAACATTCACACTATCACTACTCTCACAAAGATACCATAGTAATCATAGTTTTCACCAAAATACCATAGGTGCAGCCTGTTAAGGACAGGTATGTTGTTACTGAAGGAGAGACCTGAGAATTTAGAGACCAGAATGTCATTATATGTTCAGGGGCGTGTCTACATGGTGGCCAGGGGTGGCAACGGCCCCCACAGAAATCTGGTTGGCCACCCCAGGTGCCTCCCTACCAGATATCTTGAGATTGGCTTGTTTTTATTACATTTCTTACTGCATCTGGAAGTGACGTTTCCTGGCATGGGCTATTTAGGCAGCTACCTAGGGCAGCTTTCTTCTCTTGTATATACTTAATTCTATAGCGTTATCTTAATGACAAATGTGGAGACAACAGTAATGTAACGCGATAGCACATCCATGTAATGCGTGAGCACAAATCTCTCCACTCGCAACTGGATTTGCTTCGCTCTCACACAAAACTGGATGTGCGCTTTTAAATAGACAGTGTTCTCTTATGAATTGGCTCTGCTCTCACTCAGATATTCCGTGTGCACGTTCAAACTTTGTCCTTGCATCATTGAAGACCAGAAGAGCTTTTTTAAGTTGGGTGAAGAGTAGGCTTATCCCACTAAACGGAAGCAAGCTGATTATAGTCAGCCTTCTCTAGTTATTTATTTTATTATTTAATACTTATTTGAATTAAGTGCATATTGTAAATATGCATTTATTAGATTATTTTATTTAGTGCATTTGTATTTTCTTGTTTTTGTATATAGTTATACAATTAAAGCGCATCAACCAGGCCTGGTCCCAGAATTATTATTTACATCATGTATACACTCTATGTTATAATGAGAGGATTTGATTGTATAACTCAGCACGGAACAAAAACTGGTGTGTGTTGTAGCCTTTAGGTATGAGACAAAACCAGCATACTGTCATGACGATGATGAAAGTGTTTTTATTTGAGTAAGTTTTTCTTCATTGAATATGTACAATTTCACATGTGGTAACATCTAATTTATTTGATTTGATTTTATTCAACCCCAAAATATTAACCTAATCAACCTACATTAGGTTACAGTGATAAAATGAAATGCAAGGGTTAGATCAGATAGAAATAGCTTGCTAAGTTAGCATTTGCAGGTTTGTACTTCTTAATAGTGTACCATATATTTTAGAATTTTTTTTTTTGTCTCATCATACTCATTTTGGTCATTTTGTGGACACCTGCTTTTGAGGCAGTGCCCCAGCCTGGCCCCCTCATTTAAAATTCCCCAGACACGCCCCTGTGTATGTTGGAGGTGGACATTTTTATTACTAGAGCCAGCAAGCAACCACATAATGCCTTAAATATAATCCAAAACGCCCCTCAATGCCAGGGCAAATTTTACATGGGCAAGTACCCTCACATTTTCTTCAAAAACATGTTACTACTATAAAACCATAATAAGTGAACATAGCATCCCCACCATACATCTAATATAAATCAGAATGTGGGTAGTTTACACATGATGTGTACATGGACTTTTTTCATCAATATCTCTTTTAGCCTAATATGGGATATTGGAATATACGGTGATATATATGGTAACACTTTAGATTAGTAACACCTATTCACTATTAACTAAAGTAGCTGCTTATCAGCATGCATATTACTAGCATATTGGCTGTTTATTAGTACTTATCAAGCGCATAATACATGACCATATTCTAGATCATTTAATTCTACCCCATACCTAAACATACCTACTACAACAACTACCTTATTTGTTATGAATAAGTAGGAAATTAAGAGTTTATTGAGGGAAAAATAACTGTTTTGCAGTATTTTTCATCATTTTTGCCCCCTCACTAGTCAGTGGTCCTGTGGTGTGACAAATTAATTTATAAAAGTACAAATAATCCATATGTCTTATCATTTAAAAAAAAAATGCATGCATAGTAATTATTAAAGAATTGTTACAAGATGCTTAAAATAGTTTTAGATAGCATGTGGCATTGCAAGACAGGAAGGAACAGTACATTGTTTTTCATTTGTTAAAATAAATAATAGTGTGTAGGATGTTTCCCAATTCCCACTAAAAATGAGAAATTTTGCAATCCAAACATATTTAGATAGATAGATATGTCTATATATCTATCTATCTATGTTCACCTGTGTCTTGTTTAGTTCCTTCTTTACTCTGTGTATTGTAGCTTGTGTTTCAGTTGTGCTTTGTAGTGATAGCAGAAACCCAATGCACATCATTAGTCCCTTGACGGTCCTTATTGTGCCAAGTCTAATACGTTTAATATCACTAGTATACTGTGATGCTGTGATTTTTAGTTCTGGACCTTCGGGATTTGTTTTTCCTTAATAAACAAGCTGCATTTAGATTCACGCCTCAACTATTCCCCTATTACACGCTACTATCACGTTTTTACTTTTATGATTCCACTGAGTAAATACTGCTATAAATACTCACTTAATAAGGTATGACTCAAATTATGACAGCATGCAGATCTGCAGAAACTACATTTGCGTTAGTATTAATGGGTCAAGCGGAGTCAGCAGCGTATTCATAAAATCATAAAGTGACTCAGTGCCAAGTTGGATCCTCTGCTCTCTTAAGCCTAAATACAGCAAACTCAATATTAGTTGAGGTATTTCCTTGAAAAGAGATATTCATTTTTGAGACAGAAATGCACGGTGTCATTCAAACACAGGGTATGCAAAACCTCATGTATTTATTACGCTGTGTATTTTTCTCGTTTTCTTCCTGGACTGCCTCCAGTGCTGTTTAACAAAAAGAAGACTGTTTTGAATGAAATGCTATAAATTCGAATATCTTAGCTTCCCCCTTGACTCTAATGTTTACTTTGGTGGCTGGGAGTCAAGCCAATGGAGAAGGAGCAGTTTTCAGAAATAATTGTGAGGCGCAGTCTAATTACTTGTGATCCGCCTCTGGGGAAAGCTTAATCCCGAATTATGCTCAGTATCTCGATAGAGCGGTAAAGACGATCAGTATCCTGCCAGTTAGTGTGCGTTGTTGCCAGCCTCATTGGCCTCACAATCGGACGTCTGTTTAGTGTAATTGTGGAACACCTCGCAGCCAGTGGATTATTTCTGTATCTCTGCAGTGCCTACATTGTGTTCCACTTCAGTTTAATATTATTTGAGTATTGTAAGCCAGCTATGAATGGCACCAGGATGATATACATCTGATTGAATTAGACCCTGGAATGCCGTTGACGAGAAGAGCGGCTGACTGCTTGTTACTCTCCTGAGGAAGCAGCAGTTGACATGTAGAAAATGAGGTCGGACTTGTGTGACCCTGTAACATAAAGCCACTTGCAGAAACCATGCATCTCGACAAAGCGTCTTGTTTTCATTAGCTCTGGCCTTGAACATATTTTGTTTTGACAGGCCAACCCAGATGAGCAGTCAAACCCAGATACACCAAATTATATGTTATGACTCCTTCGAAATATAAAATCTAGGAGAAAGACAAGGGGTGAATTCACAAATTGTGAATTTGATGTTTAGTAATTGGGGAACAAGAGCAGAACATTAGAAAAATGGGCCTGTGGTGCCATTTCTGTGAAGTGATATTATATTCATTCTGGCAATGTTTTGTCATGGTAACACTTTATTTCAAGGACCAATTCTCACAATTAACTAGCTGCTTATTAGCATGCATATTACTAGCATATTGGTTGTTTATTAGTACTTATAAAGCACATATTAATGCCTTATTCTGCATTACCATATTTTAGATCTCTTAATCCACTCAATACCTAAACTTAACAAGTACCTTACTAACTATTAATAAGCAGCAAATTAGGAGTTTATTGAGGCAAAAGTTGTAGTTAATAATTAGTCAACAGTGAGAATTGGTCCCCAAACTAAAGTGTGACCGCACATGGAGTTTTATTTTAAACAAATGAACAGGAATCTGGCAATGTTTTATTACGTTTGTTGTTGTTATGCGTATCGTGGCAGTTTGTAAATAAAAAATATCCAGTGAGTGTCACTAAAAGTTAATGGTTTATTGCATTTGAAAATGATGTACTATGCTGTAAACCCTACACTAATCCTAACCGGTAGTGTTAGCGATAAAATCACATTTGCTTAAGCAACAAGGCCATTTTTAGGTTGCTTCTACAAGTCTTCAAACTCTTTTATTGTGACTTGTGTCAAAATCAAAATTATGTCAATGATTGGGTTAAGATGGGGGGGGGGATCATTTTTCCCTTGATCATAGATGACACAAAATATATCAACAACTCATTTGTGAGATTTGGGGTAGGTTCACACGGCAACAATGTACTAAAAATGGATTTCCTTGGCTTTTTTTTTTAAGTTTCATGTACAGACAACAATGTTGTCAAAATGATCCCCATTCACATGCATCCATGAAAATGACTAAAAACACTGTTTTATTCATGCCAGGCCAGTAGTTGGCGATGTCACTTTGTGAAGAAATACTACGCGCCTGCACACGTCTATAGACTGAACACGTAAGACACATTTGCATGACGCCACCGTCTTCACAAATTCGCATTCTAGCTTACATGGAGTTGATAACGGTATCGTTTTCAAAAACTTGCACTTTGAAAATTGTTTTCAAAGGTTTGCTTTTACAGGCCAAAACACTGTTGTCATGTAAATGAATGGCCAAAACGGTGTTGTGTAAATGCCCCGTTAGTCAGTCAGTCAAAAGAGTTTTGAGGTTAATTGATCTAATTTTGTGTTTCATTGTAAGGTGAATATCACACTTTGTGTGTGTGTGTATCAGAGCATGTGAGCGAAGCGGAGTGGTGTGACGCTCCGCTACGTTTTCCGCTCTATGGACGTGCGCTCCACTCAGTCGCTCTAACCGCCCAAGCAAGCGCTCCGTTAATATTCCGCTCACGCTCGCCGTAAACCAATTCCCGCTCAGATCCCACTCCGTTCTGTAAAGAACAAATTTGCGTGCATTATATTAGATTATAAATTACTGCTGCCTATATCTAGCCTACATTCTGTAGGACTACCTATGGGTTCGGGTTAGTTTTTTTTTTAATAATATTTTAATAGGCCTAAGTGGTGTAGGCTAATATCTTCTGTACTCTGTAGTTCTGTATGTAGGCCTATATACAGCTGTGTGTTAGCTTAGGTCTACAGTTTAACTGAGATTATTTAATAACTACAGAGCTCCGAATATAATTTGAATTAACAATTCGTTTCTACGACGTCAGCAGGTTTTATTATTTTTTTTATTAATTTATTATTATTTATTAATTTTAAGCAATAATGATTTTAATAAGTAATTACGAAATATAATAATTCGTTCCACGATTTAGGCCTACTAAAACTAGGGAATGAACGAATTAACGAACGAATGAATTCGTGCCAGCTAAGTCTAAACAAGAGAACGAATACTTAATTCGTGGCCATAATTTAGACTAAACGAAAAAATTAATTCTTAATTCGTGGCCATAATGTAGTCCTAGCATAAAAGAGAACTAGCCTATTCTAAATTCGTGGCCGTGATTTTGTCTGCATGTCATGATCGGGGCTCCGTACAACCGAATATAACCTTAGCCTACCTGTTTATTCATTTATTATGGTATGTAACTAGCTCACCTTTTGCTGCACCATGTTTGCGTAGCACATCTTCGTGCTCTCTGTAATCAATATGAATCTGTACTAACTTTAACAGTCTCCCCGCACTCCCTCTCAGTTTCTTCTCCCTGCTCATTCTTAACTTTGATTTTTACTTTACATTTATGTATAAGGCTTGCAACTTCGTTGAAACAATATCTGAACTCGATAACTGCTCTACTATTCTCGATCTCTACAGATTCTCGATCTCGAACAAGCAAATCACCAAACGGCATTCTGGGTTGAGCGAGTGGCGCTGAGCGTATTGAGCGAGCGGAGCGGAATCTTCAGAAAGGCGCTCTGCGCTCTTAAGGAAATATCATCATCATCCTGCACATGCTAAACTTGATAAACAAAAATATGTCACAGTTTACAAGTAAATGCACATTGTTCTTAATGGGGACAAAAATCTTACCCTAAATGTATCTTTATTAGCTACATTTATTTTGCTAAATGTAGATTTGATGAAATGCGTTGGTTGTGTCCTGTTTCTCTCTAGCCTCTGCATAACGTTACGTCAATACTGAGCAAATTTATATCTTGGTCTTCTATCCTCAGCTGTTTGGATTGGATTCTGGAATATTCTATATTGCCCCATCTAGAACACCAAACAAGTTGTGTCTATCCCATGTTTGCCTGCGGCAAAATGTTGTTCCATTTGTGGTTGTTTACTGTGGGTAGCCATAAATGTCTTTCCTCTGTACACCCTTTCAGTGCCCAAAATATGACTTCCCTTTGCCTCCATACTTGAGAAAAGAGAAAATATTGATGGATAGAATATTACGGTTACAGATGCTGCCACTCATTGGGGTCAGATATTTAGACGTCAGAAATCCCCAGCCTGGAAAAACAGGGCTGGAAAGGATGCTGTGAAGGAGACTATGATTGCCACTGTGAAGCAGACAATTTTGGTTGGCTGACTACTATTTATTTTGGATGATTCACATGCACGTCTAGTCTGTCTGTACTACTTAGGGAGAAAGGAGGAAGTTGGTGGAGCTGGTTGGAGGATGGTTTTCTTTACTGATACCATACTGTCTACTGTCTGTTGTATGATAATGGTGTAGTTACAGCATCCACCAGCAGGGGAGAACGGCCCACTTTGAGCGTTTGCAAGCCCTTCCTCCAAACATCTGGCTCCCTTCTGATATGAGACGCCCACTTTTTTTACAATCCAGTCAATTCCTTGATGAATATAATTAAGTCCTGCCCCACATTTGTTTTTCTTGCAGTTAAATGTCCTGTTTCACATAGAAGTAGATCACCTTATGGGCTATAAAGATTTTTTTTTCTTCTTTTTTTGATGTTTGGTTATTGACGCCATTTAGCATTATTGCTGAACCTGGATTCTTTAGACCATGTGATGTGTTTTTGTTTTGTTGACATTTTTTAAAGATGGCTCATTATCAGTGTTAAAATTAGTGTTTTAATAGATCTTTTCATAGTTTGAATAGTGCTGTCAATCGATTAAAAAATTAACTGATTAATTGCATATTAATATATTTATATTGTCATAATTTTACATTAAATCTCCAAATTAATGTAGAAACAACATAAAGATATTATGTTTTAAATACATCTTTTTATTAAGTAGCCTCTTATTAATGAAGGCCAGTATCATTGATACCAATACTGCTACTGATGTCACTTTAAATGCATTTTCCCTCAATTTTAGTCAGTAATTATAGCCATTCAACATTACAGTTTAATTGAAAGCCATTATTTTTTAACATTTTTGCATAAACTATAAATTGTATGTGAATAAACTATAAATTGAATATAGATTCATCTTTAATCAAGCAACAAAAGTTAATCAGCGAGCAGAGCAGTGAGTGATTTCTTTGTCTTTTGTTCTTTGATTTTCATCAATGACAGACTGCAGCAGGTTTCACTTTAAAAGCAGCACTGTCTCTTTAAAACCTGACGCGCATGATGCTGATCTGACACACATACGACTTTCTCCCAACTCTTTACGGTCATTTAGGAATTTTTAACTAATTTAAGACAGTGTTTTTGTCCATGAAAGAGAACTCCGTGCGCTACTGAAGTGGCTTTGTGTGCGCGCGCGTGTCAGATGCCTGTGTTCACAGAGAGCTGCTCCACAGATCGCGTACCTGTACTGAATTAACTCTCTTTTGCTTCTTATCGTGTTTGATAGGGTGTTCATATAACCTGCTGTAATGCTAGCCAAAAAAAATGGATGCTGTTTTAATTACATTAAGTATTTTTAAACTGAAAACAATGAATCGCACAAATAACACATTAATTTCGACAGCCCTAATTTGATGGCTGTTTCATAATTTGAAAAACCTGAGTATGGAAATAAAAAAAACTATGGAAGTAAATGGCTACCACTGACTGTTTTGTTACCAACATTCTTAAAATTATCTTCTTTTGTGAACAGAAGAAAGAAACTCATACAGGTTTGGAATGACATGAGTAATTGATTACATAATTTTCATTTTTGGGTGAATTATCACTTTAATGACAATATATACCAACATTCCTATAAATATATCGTAGGGGGTATATATTTATATATATATATATATATATATATATAATGGAGGTGCCGACAGCATCACTTGCATTTTTCCTGATAACGGCGAAAAGAACTTAAACTGCTCCATCATTTTTGATTGTACATATAAGAGTAATACAGAATTTGAATCTGTGAAGGGTCTACTTTTATTTGTGTACACTCACAATATCAACAAAACATTGTGCTTTTGTAAAAAAAAAAAAATTCATGGTGCGCTTTCTGCCGTCTCGGTCTCCGTGAACTTTTTTCTGAAATGCATAACAAAAACGAACAAAAACTCAGCGAATACTTGACACAGAGACACGAGAAATATATCTATAGAAAGCTTGAATTGTCTACTTTTAAATTAAGTCATATTGAAAACAAATATTCATTGATAAAGTAATCCATATGAAACCAACGCAAGGTACAGTTCTGACATTTCCCATTAACTCTAAGAGATTTGTTTGAAAATGCTTCATATTTAAAAACATTAAATTCATGTTGTCTTTCCTTGTCCAAGGAAATGGATTTATGATTTGTATTCTTACATCATCTCTGCTTTTTCTACCTTTCTGGAAATGTCAAAAAAAAAAAAAAGATGGTGGTCTCAATATCATATCTAAACATGGCAGCGCACAGTATAGAGTCGAGAGTCACTCAACCATTCAGTCATGAAATAAAATAATTTTGGCCTGGCCATCTGGAAAATATTGTGATTTAATTTAATAAAACTCTGTCTGGCTACTGTGCTTATACAAGTATAAAATGTTGACTCACATGTACTGTGAAAGGTAAATGTTTTGAAACAAAAATGCCTACATTTGTGCTGCTGCATGCATGTCACACTAAAGGACCTTCAGATTTTCATATTTATCTGCCTTGATTAATGTCTTAAAGACATGCAAAATTGTCACTCATGCAACGTCCAACTATATTTCTTCATTAATGTCAAATAAGAGGTGCAAATGATGCCCCAATTCAGGATACACAGAAAAAAGTAAGAGCAACATTTGTATTGCATTAAACTGCAATCACAATATTGACCAGTATACAAACAGTAATCATGAGCTGACATTACTGATTAAGAATAAATTGTGTCATTTCTGTATTTTTTGGAATTGTAAAAATAACTACATAGTCTAATGCAATGAACAGTTACAATTCAGTTCATTGACTGAATAAATACTGTTGGTTGAGGCAGTTTCGCTGTGTGTTTTGATAGCTCCATAAAGCCACAGTGTTTAGACTTTTCAGCCTACGAATGACTTGCTTCTCGACTCTGAATTTTATGCTTAGATAAAAAGAAAGCACTGTAAATTCCAAAAAAGTATATATTATACCTTTGAAGAATGAAAACAAGCCTGCCTTATAATAAAATATTCACCTTTGTGAATCCGGATGCGGCCTTCAGCACCTATTAATGTTTTCCATAGATAAAAATGTCATACAAAGTTCATTGACAGTATATTTTCCTGTAGATGTCACAAGTCAAATTTTCTGCCCATAATTCTGAAGTGAGATCCGCCAATGTGAGAAGCTGCTGTTACCATGGAAATGCTGATTTCCAGTTATGCCTTAAAATTCTCAATTGTAGAATTTTAAAATACCAATGTAGAAAAAACTGTTTGATTTTGTAAAAGACTGTAGAAATACTACAGTAAATAAAAAAAATAAAAAAAGTTATTTAGTTCCCTTACTAAAGTTCGCTTACTATATACAGGGTGTACCTTTTTTGGAAGTAAAGCCCATCTCCTTTCTGGTGCTGGAGGGTTCATCTGCCGACATCATCCTGGGATGCCCTTGGTTAACTCAACATTCTCCAAAGTGGAACACTGGTGAGATCTTACAATGGTGCGATTTATTGCACCAAATATTGTCTAGCCTCGGTTCAGAAGTCATCTGCACCTCCAGCAGATCAGCCATCATTACCAACGACAATGGAAGTGGCTATCTGTTCCACTGCCATTGAGAGTCCAGAGACCTCAGAAGGTCCAGAGATTCCACCTGACTATAGGTCATTCCAGGATGTTTTCAGCAAGCAGGCAGCCACGTAATTACCACCTCATCGTCCATGGGACCGCACTATTGACATGCTGCCTGGAGCCACACTACCGTAGGATAAAGATTACCCGCTGTCCATCTCGGAACAGAAGGCCATGGAGGAGGATCTCAAACAGGAATTTATTCGCCCTTTTACTTCACCAGCCGCATCCAGTTTCTTTTCCGGCAGTAAGAAGGAAGGAGGCTTGAGACCCTGCATTGATGACCGTGTCCTGAACTCCCAGATGGTCAAGTACCGCTACCCACTTCCTCTGGTCCCTGCCACCCTGGAACAGCTTAGTGGGGCTCGCATCTTCTCCTAGCTGGACCTGCATAGCGCGTACAGCCTCATTCGGATCCACGAAGGTGATGAATGGAAGACCGCCTTCGTAACACCATCAGGCCACTGTGAATATCAGGTGATGCCCTATGGCCTCTCCAACTCACCCTTGATCTTCCAGGGATTCATGAATGAGGTGTTCCGGAAGTACCTCCACTGCTTCGTGATTGTGTACATCGACATCCTCATCTACTCCCGGAACCTGACTGAACATCGCCACCACATGAAACAGGTCCTCCAGAAGTTGAGAAGAGAGCACCATCTGTACCTCAAACTAGAGAAGTGTGAGTTCCACCATGACACCATCCAGTTCCTTGGTTACATCATCGACCATCATGGCATTCACATGGACCAGAGGAAGGTGCAAGCCATCAGAGATTGGCCTCAACCTACCACCATCAAGGATTTGGTTTTGCCAATTTCTACCGCTGATTCATCGCCAACTTCAGCCAAATCTGTGCACCCCTCACCTCACTCCTCAGGAATAAGCCCAAGTCTCCATCCTGGACGCCTGATGCCATCAACGTCTTCCATTAGCTCAAGGAAGCTTTTTGCATTGCTCCTACCCTAGCACAATCTGATCCTCAACTCCCTTTCGTCATTGAAGTGGATGCATCTACAGTCGGGCTAGGAACGGTCCTGTCTCAACGTCATGGAGAGCCTCCCATCCTCCATTCATGTAACGAGCCTCCCATCCTCCATTCCTTGTACTCCAAAAAACTATCCCCAGTGGAGCAAAACTATGGAGCTCTTAGCTATCAAGCTTGCCTGGAGTGCTGAGGAGTGGCGACACTGGCTGGAGGGAACCAACCACTCAAACTTTGGACTACCTGAAGACATTGTGTCAGACTGTGGGCTACAGTTCATTTCCAGGGTGTAGTGAGCCTTCTTTCAAGTCTTCAGAATTTCCATCAGTTTATCATCTGGACATCATCCCCAAATCAAAGCCCAGACTGAGCGCAATATCCAAGAGATCAGGAGATACCTGTGATCCTACTGCCATGACCATCAGCACAGCTTGAGCCGCTTCCTACCCTGGGCCGAGTATGCACAGAACTCACTACGGAAAAGCACCACCAGCCTGACACCTTTCCAGTGCATGCTCAGTTTCCAGCCACCCCTGGACTCCCGGCCACGAAGCAGCTGTCTGGAGTATCTTGTGGAGTGGGAAGGATATGGCCCTGAAGAGAGATCGTGGGTTGCACGTGATGACATCTTTGATCCTGCCCTGTTGACAGAGTTCCACGCTCTTCATCCTGAGCGTCCTGCACCCAGGGGCCGTGGGCGTCCTCGTCGCCACCTCGTGCGGGCATCTGGAGATGCCCGTGGAGGGGGAGGGGGGATGCTGTCATAGAGTCACCAGCAACACCAGATTCTTCAGCTCCAACCACTCATTCACAATCTCCAGAATTCTGATGCACTTCACCTGTCAGCACTCATTAAATCACCGTAAAAAGCCACCTTACCTGGCTACTTACCTGCTTTACATACCTGTTTGTCAAATCCATCCCAGTTATCTGCCATCATCTTCAGTATTCCTTCCAGCACGTTGACTCAGCCTCACCCTGCAAAGAAACCACCAGTTACTATTCAGCTAAGTCTCTGCTCAAGTTATCAGCTCCATTGTCTCACCTGTGATCATCGCTTGCTCCTCTCTCGTAGCCTGTAAAAAAAGTTCTGTGTGACCTTCATTTACCTGTGTTGTCTCCTTCTGTATGCTGACAGTGTGACACTTCAACACTATGTGTTTCTTAATACTATTTGTTATCAGATATGTATATTATGGTTATGTATATTTATATTACAGTGTATATTTTTAAATGAACGTTTATTGCATTATTTTAGTGTCGTGTGTAGTTATGTTAATTTGTTATTATGGTGGTTGTCAGTATATGTTAACAATACAAAACAGAATTTAGTACCAGCATAGCCTTACTAATTCAGCAGAAAAGAGGCTGTTGGATTTACCTTTTCTTTACAGTTTTAAACTGTAAAATCGACAGGTTCTGTAAACGTTTACTGTAAATATTTTTTGCTATATTTTTACAGAATTATTCTGACAACCACATCTGGCATTTTTTTTTTTTCTCTGTAAAAACAGAGGCTACAAATCTACTTGTATGCTATGCATATATGACGCTTTTCCACTGCATGGTACGGCTCGGCTCGGCTCAGTTTGAGTTTCCACTGCAGTTTAGTACCACTTTAGAGTGGGCGGGATTATCCACAAGTTTCCTACACCCATGAGGCCTTGCGTCAAAAGTGGGAGCGTCTTCCAGTTTGAAGTAAACAAGCGGGACGTGACACTCATTCATTCAACAGTTGACAGTCAGTCATTCAAGATTTAGCAATCCAAACTTGCTAACGATGTGGGAACACAACTTCAACTAACCTAAAAAGGGTGAATTAACAGTACCGCGGTAGATGGTTGGGAGGATGGCCTCGTATCACGTACGGTACCATTTTTAGCTATTTTGTAGATTCAGTAACTTAGCCTGTTAAGGCGATGAACAATTTGAAAAGCTCAGAGCCGTATCAGTATCTACACAGTGATACGGCTCTGAGCTTTTCAAATTGTTCATCGCCTTAACAGGCTAAGCGGGACGTGACACTCATTCATTCAACAGTTGACAGTCAGTCATTCAAGATTTAGCGATCCAAACTTGCTAACGATGTGGGCACACAACTTCAACTAACCTAAAAAGGGTGAATTAACAGTACCGCGGTAGATGGTTGGGAGGATGGCCTCGTATCACGTACGGTACCATTTTTAGCTATTTTGTAGATTCAGTAACTTAGCCTGTTAAGGCGATGAACAATTTGAAAAGCTCAGAGCCGTATCAGTATCTACACAGTGATAAAGTCAGTCGGGTGTTATTTAAGGATGTCGGAAACGACCTTATGATTCTAAAAGCGATCCAGAGCCTACACGTATCACATCATAAGGCTTGGGTGCTAGCATCAGTGACAGATAACATCATGTATTGCAGGGCCAGGATGCTCTTGTAGTAATGCAGCAGCACTTTTGTGGAAGGTCAGTAAAGTAAGGACAATTAAGGGCACAAAAATTGTTTATTGTATTGTGATATTATTAACTAATAAATGTACTAAACTGAAATGTTTACTGTGTGTCATTCATGTTCTGCATATGCTGCTTCACAGTAGCCTTCACTTAAAATCTTTAGAGTAAGATTGTTGGATGATAAAATTAGCACACAAAGTACTAGGGATGCACTGAAATGAAAATTCTGGGCTGAAACCGAAAATTCTGGATGCACTTGACTGAAAACCGAAACCGAAAATGCATTGTAATAAATAATTATTATTTTATTAAATAATATAAAGTAATTTTGTAAGACTTTTAATGAAAGTGACACAAAAAAATTGACAGAAAATATATTAATATTAAATATAAATAAATTATTTTTATTCGGTATTATCAGAGCATGTGAGCAGAGCATAGCGGGGAGCAGATCAGTGAATGAGAGGGTAGCGTCATTTTACATGCGTTGCCCAGTAAAGCTGTACTACACCATGTTACATGTTACATAAAGTAGCGCTATTACAAACAGGAACAAGTTTACTACATAGAAATTTCCTGCTGGTGCGTTGAGCGGACTTTGCTTTTCCAGTGAGCATGAGCGGTACATGAGCGGAACATACATTCATAGAGCGGAATATTGATCGGACGTGTACTACGATCTAAACAGTGACTAGAACTCAGCCAGACATAATCAATGTTGACAATCAAATTGACGGCGGCTAGAGGGAGAGTGTAACCTGCGCGCTGAACACTGCCGGGCGGTGCAGCCATATATTTTCAGCCGAAAACCAAAAATGCTATTTTCAGCGGCATGAAATTTCGGTGCATCCCTATAAAATACCATTGGTATATGCTACATCCGCCACCTCACCGGAAGTTGTACCCACATTCTTTTTTACAGTAGCGCCCCCCCGGAAACAGGTGGATAGACATGTCGTTATAGTTGCGCCGCCTCTACTGCCGCGACCTCCTGAAAAAAGTACTAATTTTGCATCGTCCCATCAAGCTCTCGCTGAATCCGCTACTCGGCTATCAACTAGATGAACGTCTGTACTTCCTCAACAGACTACGGAAAAGACATTATTTTGTTGTTGAAAAAAAGGTGCGCTCGTTCGAAACGGTTGCGTTCGTTCAAAAAAAGTTGCGTTCGATCGTCGCTGGCTGTGCTGATTTAATCTAGCAGGTGTAGTGTCTCGTGTCGCGAGTTCAATGACGCAGGTAGTGGCGATTCTCTCTGGCAAATCAGTGATCAGCAGGGTTTACACGTCACATTTTGGTAATGGTACGGCTTGCTTGGAACCTCAGCCGAGATGGTACTGAAAAAAGTACCAGGTACCAGGTACTGTACACAGTGGAAAACCCCCCAAAAGCGAGCCGTGCCGTGCCGTACCATGCAGTGGAAAAGCGCCAATATAGTAGTGTATGCTGCTATTTTTAAAGATATTTAAAATATTTTATTATGGTATAGTATATGCTTTACCAGTGCCCATATATTCTCTGAATATTCACTTGAAGCTTTATAATGTAGTTTTCCTGTGTCTCTAGTTGTCAGTAGTCATTAGTAGTGGTGAGTAGTCGCATGGCATGCATGATTTATATGGTTCAATTACCCATGAGCAAGTGATGACAGATTTCTAAGTGCCAGCCAAACGAGTGCCTTTAATATGAATGTGAATGCTAATGGGTGGTTTTAGTCCAGTTATTATATTGACCTCCTTGCTGGAAATGGATTGTCAGGTAGAGCACACTGCACTGTGGGATACAGTACCCAGTTCAGAATGCTCTTCTAACTGCACATTTGAGCAATTAAGTAAGTCATCTATTTATTCTGTGCATGCAGAAAATGAGTATACTCCACAGTTCATATATACTATGAAGTATGCTATATTAAACATAACCAGTGAATACGTACAAAGAAAGAAACTCCAGCCATGCAGGTCTATCAAGGCACTGCAGGCACCGACACCTTCCCTCAAAAGGAAATAAATGTACTACAATCTAAACAGTGACTAGAACTCAGCCAGACATAATCAATATCGACAATCAAATGCAGGGTTAATTTTCTCTGTGTCAACATAAGAAATATCTATTTGATCTTATAAGCGGTGACACTGACATTATTAACAAGCTTTGCAAGCTAAATACTAATCTCTAATGACCTGTTATGGCCATTTTTCATCTATAAATAGCACATTCTTTTGGTTTGGGTAAATGATGATGATTTTAACAAGGTGGTTCTCCCATAATCATAGCTTGTTCAAGAAAAGAGATCGCCTAATTATTGCCCATGCCCATTCAAACAGACGTGCCCCCTCAGATTTTTAAGCAAAAAGGATTTTGAATGCAGCTTTAAAAATACAAAAATAATACTGGTAACACTTTAGATTAGGGAATACACTATTCATTATTAAGTTGCTTATTAACATACATATTACTAGCATATTGGCTGTTTATTAGTACTTATAAAGC
Organism: Sinocyclocheilus anshuiensis; assembly: GCF_001515605.1. Lineage (NCBI taxonomy): Eukaryota > Metazoa > Chordata > Actinopteri > Cypriniformes > Cyprinidae > Sinocyclocheilus > Sinocyclocheilus anshuiensis. Next base: position 2,208,066 of record NW_015555703.1, read on the forward strand.
ACATATTAATGTCTTATTTTGCATGAGCATATTCTAAATCATTTAACCCTACCCAATACCTCAACATAACTACTACAAGTAAGTAGCAAATTAGTTTATTGAGGGAAAACTCTTAGTTAATAGTGAATATGTGTTCCCTAATCTAAAATGTAACCATAATAGTTACTTTATATATATTAAGAATTCCCATGACGTATAATTTGTTCAAAATTTTTAGTAAATCATGGCCATGTTGTACTAATTTGTGATTTAATTCAAATGAGAGAACGAGTTAATACAACGTGGCCATGATTTTGAGGGAATTCATTCTTATTTTGTGGCCACGGTGCATATATTTTTGTACAGATGTCATGTGTGGGGCTGCTTAAATCAGTCCAAAAGTTTACTAAACATTCATTTTTAGATTCTTGTGAAAATGACTTTTAACGATCTGCCAAAATCTGCGCACATGTGTCTAGGTAATCTGTCTCAGGTGCGGTATATTTCTTTGAAGGGCTGCAGTGGATAGCCTCTTATTTGCAAAACGCACTGTCAAACGCAGAGATAAGGTGCAGTTTTAACCTTGTGGTGTTCAGTGCTTATGTTATAAATTGATTTGTTTCTGTAGACTACAGAATATCTGGAAGACTAAATCGATGCAGGACTTGATGCAGGGTCTAATATCCTTAATATTCTGGAATAGCGACAGTAAATGTGTTAATAATGTATGTTTTTGCTTTGAATCATAAGTTAAAAAGTATATAATATGGTCTGAAGATATTGCAGCAGATATTACAGTGAAAGCTTAAATAAAGATTTAAATGATATTAGTTATTTTAATTTGGGGCTGTTATTTATTTATTAAATTTTTTTTCAACAGTTCTGCTGTTTTCCATACATTAAAACCCCCCTCTGCCAACATGCCCCCTTAAAAACTAGATGCATGACACCCCTGCATATATTTGATACTTTAAGATATGGATTTCTGTATATTGTATAGAAAAAAAATCTAAGTGCTGTAAATGGAAAAGCAGGTCTTTAAAACAAAAATATGTGAGACAAAACTCCAGCCTCTTGCCACCACAGCAAATCTGTTTTAATTTTTTGTCCGTTTTAGTGGTACAGTCATGCTGCCTTCAAGTGCACTTGGTAGACTCATATTTCAGAGTTGGCAGTTATTATGACACACCATTCATTAAAGAAGGAAATTAAATACAGAAATAAAATAAATTCTGGCATACTGTAACAATAGAAGACAGGACATTTTAGAGAAAATAAGTCAAATTCAAGTTACACCTGCATTGGCATCACATCTCAATGTGGATGAATCATGTCTGCTGCTCAACTGAAACACCACAGCAAATCTTATTTAGCTCTTGTCTAGCCACTCAGTAAAACATATAATATAAGTCTAAACCATATATTTAATACGTTTTTAAATGCAAAAAACTTTTGTGACAGAATGGATATAAGAATATATTATCTCACTTTCAGTTACCAAAAGCCCAACTGGGATACAAAGTGTATAAATTATAGAGATATTGTGCATTGTTCTTTTTGTTTACTTGGCAAAGCCTTTGTTAGCGAGGACTATGCACTGATATTAAAAAGATAAAAATAATTGGATTTATTCAAAAGCTTAGAGTTGGTTTTGTGTTTGTCTCCCTGATATATAAGACTGCTGTGGGATTTGTTTATCACTAGAGGAACAAAATATCTTTTCACATCTCTCAGAAAATGTACACTACTAATAATAAGTGCAGAGAGTGACTTACCAGAAAGGATCTGGTATTACCGTAACGCAGACTTAATCATGTATCATGCTGTTATTGGGATTTTGTTGTGTTATATTATGTTTTTAAATGTGTTTTGAAATTGTGTGTCAAGGATGTATGTCACTGTCATTTTACTGCAAAACAAATTTACCTGCGGGTATAAATAAGTGTCCTGTAGCAGAGAAAGAACAGGTTTACAGTAATTTATCACATGGACATTTTCCACTATTTTTCGTCGGCCAGAAAATATCACAATATATTTATCTTTATTTTGATAAACAGTATATCTAATGTTGAAAAAAATGAGCTTGTGCTATCTTTCTTCAAAAAAATTAGACTTGGTGTGATATTTATTTAATAATCTAATACGAGGACATTCATACATTTTTAAGTCTGGCTTAAGTGTCCAAATATTTTTTGCTGTATCCATCATGGGCCAAATTGATTTTGCCTTATCATTCTGAAGTTTTTTACGTGGTTAGTGAAATTATATTTCATTTTATGAATATGGTGACACACACTTCCTAGCTATCCATCATACAACCACAAATATTCCCATCATATCAAATGAGAGAGGCTTATTTGTGGAAATCTTGCAATTCAGAACCTGGAAAATAATGGCAGCACATCAGAATTTATTGGACTGCACTGTGTGACGTAATGCAAATACATGGTTTTAATTATCTATCTATCTATCTATCTATCTATCTATCTATCTATCTATCTATCTATCTATCTATCTATCTATCTATCTATCTATCTATCTATCTATCTATCTATCTATCTATCTATCTATCTATCTATCTATCTATCTATCTATCTATCTATCTATCTATCTATCTATCTATCTATCTATCTATCTATCTATCTATCTATCTATCTATCTATCTATCTATCTATCTATCTATCTATCTATCTATCTATCTATCTATCATCTCTGTAATGAAATATTTTAATGAATGAAAAAATGCTTTAAATTAGCTTTTTATGTGCAAGAAATCCAATGATTGGGAATGTAGTGTGTATCTGGGTTGGCATTGTTTTTCAAATAAGACATTCAGAAATTGCAGTTAAAACTTAAGTGCACTGTAAAAATAAAATAAAATAAAATCCAAGTTGCGAATAAAACACAGATTATTTAAATCCATTTTAGAAGAAAATAATATTTCTATTTCAGTCTTTCTACTTTAAAATGTAATATTTAATTCAAGGTTACTTGCTGTTTCATTGTCATTTTTAGTGAAATCTACCAGCAATTTCTGAGTGAAAAATGCCACCAAAAAAGTTCTGAAATTGGAAAAATATCCCTGTAACAATGTATTCCTGATGTGTTATGTGTATATTTTATTCATATAAACATAAATAATATATATATATAAATATTCTGTAACACCTTACTTACAAAGCTTTTGTATATAATGCATTATAAAAGTAGTTTGTAGCCTTGTAACGCACCTTATAATGCATCATATAACCTCATGCATAATTGTAGCCAAGTTATATTACATTATAATACTTATCTCTTCATTGTTACACTTTTAGAAAGTATAATGCATTAAAACACGACAAACAAATCTTCAAATATTATAATGCATTTTAACTTTGGTTACAATTATGAAAAGATATAATGCATTACAATGCACATTATGAATATATTTATAATGCATTATACATAAAGGCTTTAAGTGTTACCAAATATTCTATTTAATCTACACAATCTCAAATTAATCTACATAATCTCACATAAAATATGAGCTAGAAATGTATTTGTCATGTATTAATTTGTCAATTAATTATTACATGAAGCTTGATGTGTGAGTGTTTTATGGTTAAAACAATATGCCCTCATAAGGGTGAATAAAACAGATAATAATCAATTCTGAATGATATTATATTTTATATTTTGTGTGTGTCTGTACAGGTTGATGCTGATGATGTCCTCACTAAAGAAGAACAAATCTATCTTCTGTTCAACGCAAAACGAAAATGTGAGCGAGCCATCAAGTCCAAACATAAAATTACTGGTAAGTTATAAATGTGTTTTTTTCTTAATTTCTAAATAAACAAACAAACATAAACTAAATTTAGAGTAACAGACTACTAATATCACCAGGGTGACAAACGTCTCGGTTACGTATGGTAACCCTCGTTCCCTGAAGGAGGGAATGGAGACGTCACGTCGGATGACCGACGAATTGGGATCTCGCTTAGAGAGACCAATCTACTTCGAGTGTAAACTAAGCGCCCCTACTTTTTGGCGTAGGCCAGGGCTTGCACAAGAGGATAAGCTACTGCTGCTATGGCACTACCCAATGAGTAGGACTGGATAACACTGGGAAACGTACCCGTTCTACTTGGAACAGGGACGTTACGGAAGCTCCAACCTTCCCGAAGGAGGTTTCATCCGACGTGACGTCGAGAGTGACCGACTGAAAGGGAACATAGACATCCATTGTCACGGAGCGCTACCTAGAGTGCAGTTATCTTCACTCTCAGGTCAGTTAAGCATTGCTGAAGTGACATATATGATAGACATAGCAGGTGTCGATACATGTGTGCTGGGGTCAGGCCTCAGACACCGAGGTGCTTGACTGCGACACATCCAATCAAGATGATGCTAAAAAGAAGTGACATTGATTAAGTTGGATCTCTCAGCAACACTCCATCAGACAGAGCCAAAGCCAACAGAATTCATTAGTTTCTATTACACTGCCCTGACATGTCATTTTTTAAAGGTATACTCCACCCGAAAATGAAAATTTTGTCATTAATCACTCACCCCCATGTCGTTCCAAACCCCTAAAAGCTTTGTTCGTCTTCCGAACACAATTTAAGATATTTTGGATGAAAACCGGGAGGCTTGTGACTGTCCCATTGACTGCCAAGTAAATTACACTGTCAAGGTCCAGAAAAGTATGAAAGGCATCGTCAGAATAGTCCATCTGCCATCAGTGGTTCAACCGTAATGTTATGAAGCGACGAGAATACTTTTTGTACGCGAAGAAAACAAAAACAACGACTTTATTCAACAATTCGTCTCCTCTGTGTCTCTCCGCATCACTGTAGCGCCATTTTGGAGAATATCCGCTGAACACAAGCAGCGTACGCTCTTCTGTGTCAGCCGTGACACAAGGATACGTTTTCTACGTGTATTTACGCTTTGATTTGAACGAAAACAGTGCATCCGTGCAGCACGGCTGACACAGAAGAGCGTACGCTGCTTGCGTTCAGCGGATATTCTCCATAATGGCACTACGGTGATGTGGAGAGACACAGAGGAGACGAATTGTTGAATAAAGTCGTTTTTGTTTTCTTCGCGTACAAAAAGTATTCTCGTCGCTTCATTACGTTACGGTTACGGTTTTCATTTTGGGGTGGAGTATCCCTTTAAGATATTTAAAAAGCTGTCTGTCAGTGTCCTATTTTAAAAAAACACACACAGAAAAAAATACTCTCCGTCTTAGAAAATGTTCAGTATCAAAGCCTGTCAAAACAAGTTTTCAGTTTAAATTCAATATCTTTATTGTCATTGTACTGAAAGAACAATAAGATAGGATTGTTGGGAATATGCCTCCCTCAAGTCTGCCTAGGAAGTTACTTCTTACAAAATTGGCTGCTATATGATGTGATGTGTTTTAAAGTGATTTTATGTTTAAAAAATAAATGCTTTGCTTTGTGCAGTTTCATAATTCTTTCTTTCTTATTCACTTCTCGACAAAGTAAAAAAGCTTATTTAGTGGCAATAGAACAATATATAATAATAAAAAGCAGTATTTATCTAACATTTATGTATACTTTCACTAACATATTTAATCACATGAAAAATGCAATTGTGAGATTTCTGAGAACATTGTCGAGTGCTTTAGAATAACTTCCATTAGTAAGTCATTAACAAACATTATATAATGTTCAACAGATCAGTAGTTAATATCCAAATATGAGATAATGTGCTTGTAAATGTTTCTAATGAACTTACTGAACATTACATAATGATTAACAGATCAATAGTTTGTTTAAATTAAAATTCTTACAAATATCTTTAAAAGTTAAATTTATAAATGGTTGTGCACTTTATAATAATCTATGATTTTAACAGATGTTATATACTGATTAACAGCTTATTTTTTTAATGTGCATTTGAATCTTTAAAAATGCCATTAAACTGATTGTTTGATTAAAATAATTTATGTATTATCTAATGCACCTTTTTACAATCTTTAGTAATCTTAAGCACTTCACACATTATTCATGATGACATATGATTCATGAACTCATAATCACAGTCTGTAAAGGTGACACATTTGCAATTTTTTTCTAATACTTACACACTTTTACAAATCATTTTTAATTATTTGTTTGTACTTTTTCTTGAATTTGACTTTTTAGCTACTGTAACACAATTTGAGTAAAAATTGTTTAGTTATGAATATTTACTTATTGTTAATTTTCTTATTAATATTCTTATTTTATTATTAATTTTAATATTAATATTCTTGCTTCATTATGTAATGTTCAATAAGTTCATTAGTAAACATTTACAAGCACATTATTTCATAGTTGTAGCTATTTGAATATATATTAACTAATGATCTATTAAGCATTGTATTATGTTTAATGATTTATTCATGAAAATTATTGTTCTGTTACCAGTATAGGTAACATATAATTGAATCACAGTTTTCTGTGTCTTATCCTTGCTTAGTGACCTATCTATCTATCTATCTATCTATCTATCTATCTATCTATCTATCTATCTATCTATCAAAAAAAAATGTAAACTAATAATAAATCACATATTTACTGATGAATCATGTATGATTTTAATATACACTGTTGTTATTATTATATATATAATGCATTACACTAGTACACTAAGGTCCAAATAGTCTCTCACACTATTTGGTTTAAGTAAAGTAAATAGCATCTAACACTTTTTTCCCACTTATATATTTTTTTGTTATTTATGCTTAGTGTAAATAGCATCTAAATCTATTTGCACTTAATGCCACTGCCCATTTTAAAGTTGTAATTTCTAAACCTGGAAAAAACTTTATTTTTTATTTTAGTTTTAATTAACAAAACTGAAGTTACACTTTACAGTAAGGTTTCATTGTTAACATTAATTAACAACATTAGTTAACATGAATAAAATTTCTACAGCATTTATTTATCTTGTTTAATGTCAAAACAAGCATTTATGAAAAAAAAATTTTAAGATCAAAAGTTGTATCTGTTAACATTAGTTAACACATTGTGAACTAACATGAACATGGACATTTTATTAACTAACAAAGGTTAATAAATGCTATAAAAATCTATTGTTCATTGTTAGTCAATGCATTAACTAATGTTTACAAATGAGACCTTATGGTAAATGTATTTTAAAAAGTTCCTTTCAATTTCCTGGTAAAATATTTCATCGTCATATTGCTTATTTTTGTGTGTAAACTCTCTCTCTCTCTCTCTCTCTCTCTCTCTCTCTCTCTCTGTCAAACTCCTTGTCAGTGTTGGGTAAGTTGCTCAAAAAATAAATAACACAATAAAAATCACCTGTGTAATTAGATTACTGTACTAATTACTCTCTCTAAAAAGTATTGCATTACTTATTACTTATTACGTTCTAAATTTCATATCAACCTCTCCAATACAAGAATAAAGACATGAAACTGCTCTTTTAATTCTTTAAAATAAATAATATAAAATTGCATAAACTATTCTTGACCTGACCAAAGCGAGAAGGTTACATTAAAAACCAAAAACCTTTTGTTAAATCCACTAAAGTTTTATATACTGTAATGGTTATGGATTTTTGTTGTGTTTCTCTTTCTTCCTGTTCACCAGCCCTGTGCTGCGTTTCCCAAAAGCATCGTTAGCTATCATTGGTTGTTAGTTCCACTGAACTCTATTGGTAACGACGGAACTTGCGACCATAGTTGCTTTTGGGAAACGCACCCCTGTTTAGTTCTGTTGCCCTAGTTTCCCATGAGTCCTGATTGTTTCTATGGTGATGTATTAGTTTCAGGTGTGTCTCATTTATTTACCCAGTATTTATACTCCCTGTTTTATTCTGTTCTCGGCCGGTTATTTGCTTTACCATCGTGTGTGCTATGTTTGCTCCTGCAATTCTCCGTGTATTCCTAGTGGATGATACTGCCTTGTCATGCACTTTAAATAGCACAACACGGTACAGAACGTTGCATATACAAATGTTCTATACAGTATTTAATGCAATTACATCAGAAGTAACTGTAATTAAATTACAGAAAAAATAAGAGTAATCCCTTACTTTTACAAGGGAAAGGTAATTAATTACTTGGTAATGCATTACACTCAGCACTGCTAGTTATCCAGTATTCACGATTAATCAAGGCAATTCATTGGTCAAAAATGTGAGAACCCAGTTTAAATTCATTAGTAGCTATGGTTTATTTCATTGAAAAAGAAATGGAAGTGAAGATTGATTTGGCCATGACTGTGTTTATGCAGTAACAGCAGCCCAGCTCAGTGTTGAGTTGTTCTCAACTGAACTAAGTCTTGAGTTAATCCAACAGCAGAGAGTTATGTTATGATGAGGGGTTTATGAGACAGGAGATGCTCCTATATCTCTTATTAGAGGCCGCGGATCTTAGTGCAGCTGGACGCTGATGTTGAGCAGAGATCTGGTACTCACATGAAGTCTCATTCAGATGCAGTCAGTGTTTGCTCATCTGAGCTCTGTCAAACCTAATGCCTCTCGACACCTCTTTCGTGTCACTGCCAAGATAGACAACTGTGCTCTTTCCACTTTTCAGAGTCATTTCCAATGTCTCATTTACTTTAGTTTGCAGATTTCTTTAGAAACATGAAATGATGGAAAACAGACAGGAATAATTATAATACACAGTGGGGTCCAAAAGTCTGAGACAACAAATATATATTGCATTTTTCAAGTTGGGGCTTGGCGAAGAGATTGCGATTTTGCTCATATATTTATCATTTATTATGTCATACCTATTCTTCATTTTACATTCTTCAAAAGCCTAAAATATTCTGTTTATGCCCAGGGTTAAATTAGATTTTGAATCCCAAGTTTTTAATATGGTCTCAGATTCCATTAGACATTGTAAAATGTAGATTTGAGGACAGTCTCTACTGAAGTCATTGAGTGTCTCAGAGGTGTTTGACTGAGGTAGTAAAATATTATATGATCATCTGGTTATATATAAATAACCTTGTTTATATATATATATATATATATTATCACATTGATGGTTCAATCGGACTGAAAAGTCTTCATGTAAACACCTCAATCGATCCAAATATGTGCAATCCAAATGAAATTTCAGGGAGATGTAGACCTAAAATATTTTGATCAAAAGGAAAAAAAGCATGAAATACATGCATATATGGCAGCTTTTTTTTTTTGTTGTTTTTTTTTTTTTTAGAAATGTCATCAAGGCAAAAATGAAGTTCATATAAACGTCTCGGTTACGTATGGTAACCCTCGTTCCCTGAAGGAGGGAACGGAGACGTCACGTCGGATGACCGGCGAATTGGGATCTCGCTTAGAGAGACCAATCTACTTCGAGTGTAAACTAAACGAGCCAATGCACATTGGCATGCAATTATTGCATCCAGCTGCCGCTGATCACAGCGTGAGTATAATAAGGCAGCAGGTGCAATGCATACCAGGTTTTCGCTGAGGAGCCGAGCCGGCTACCTGGCCGCTCAGCGGTGGTACAGCAACCGTGGCGACGGGACGTGACGTCTCCGTTCCCTCCTTCAGGGAACGAGGGTTACCATACGTAACCGAGAAATTCCCTTTCTCGTTTAGTTTACACTCGAAGTAGATTGGTCTATCGAAGCGATATCCCAGTTCGTCGGTCACGACGTGACTCGTAGTGACCGACTGAAAGGGAACAAAACTTCCAGAATCTGAAATCTTGGATTCATTTGGATTGACAAAATTAGTGAATGTAAACACACCTATTGTATTCTTAGAAATCCTTTTGTTTGTTCAGGATGTTCAATAATTGCATTCAGATCCACTGTTTAGAGAATTTAAAAACAAATCCAATTTCCTGTAAGTTTCATACAGTCAAGTAATAGCATAGCTAAACTGCAATGTTAAATCGTGAAGAAAAGTTAAATGATCAAATCTGTTCAAAGCATCCCACTAATGTGAAGTGATGTTATTTGTGCCGGATCTTGGGTGAGATTTCCTGCAATCTGGCCTTTGCTCTCGGCCCTGTGTTGGGTGGGTGAGTCAGATCTGACCTGTTTACCTGATGACTCTGCGCTCTTTCTGGTGGCTGTTTTCTGACCCCTTTTGGAAGGGTGCACATGTCTTTCTGATCATAGAACAGCAAAAGAAATTAGGCTAAGCGTATAACCTCTGAGACAGAGTGTGCAGGATGTCTTTTTGCTGTTTCTGAAGTGCTGAGACCAGATGTGACTGGTAATGGTTGCAATGCATTTTGTATTTGGGTCAATTAGGTTTTTTTTTTGTATCCAGATCTATTCATTTTTTTTTTTTTTATTAAAAGAAAGAAGCAGCAAGCAGCAACTGTAGGGGTTCAAGTGCTTTACGATGTTTAAAAAGATATGTATTGTTTAACAAGAAGTATAGGGATTAGCGTAAACTTGGTCACATCCATATATTTTTTAAAGACCCTGTTATAGCCATCCAAATAATAAAGTTCAACATTTTGATAAATATTGACCTAGGGAGTCCAGAGGTTCACTTGAGGTTGAGAAAAAAACCTAGAGCTGGATTGCAAAAGCATGTTTTTTTTTATTCATTGCAAATATTAAATAATTTGACTTACTCTAGTGGTTCTTGAGGGAAAATTCTGAATGAGAAGCTCTATCAAATGAACCATTTACGTGCATGAAAAACATGATAGCTGTGGCATGTTTTGGTATGATGTCACAGAGATTAATAAAAATGTCAACATTTATTTTGATAATTATTGATATTAATAATTATTGATATTTGGCAAAAAAAATGTATGACTAGTTATTATATGTAGGTTTTTATAAAAAAATTCAACGTGGTTAAAATTTTTTCATGATGGAAATGAAATATCAATCTATATTAAATTTGTTCATTAGTAAGTCTGTGAATGGTTCAGGAGTTATGGCCAAAAATGTGTGAAGTTCTTGGTTTTGTTAAAGTGGTGTAATTACAAAAAATAATAATAATAATAATAATGTGTTTGAAAGCTAATTTGAAAATAATTAAGTTTGTTGCATTTGTAAATACAAGGTTTAATGAAACTTTGTATTGCCATTTGAAATTTTTCAAGGGTGTGGGAAAGTTTTTCAAAAACAAATAAAACCAATTTAGTTTTCAACCTAGATTTTAAAAAGATTTTTCCTTTTCATCATCATAGACATCCTTGTTAGTCCTATTATCATTTTTATGTGCATTTTTATGTTCTATTCTGAAATTACTGCAATACATTTTCTTTAAAAATGTTCTTTTCTTTAAAAGCAGGTGATATCATCATGTCAGTGTTATCATCTCAGTATTATAAATCCGTGTAGCATCTGGGATTTTAACAGCATTTAGCATGGAGAACATGATGAATTGCATGGATGAATTTCCCTTCCCTTTTGTCTCAAATGATGCGCTAACCGCTTGTCACTGTCTTTCTCTTCGCCTCCATAGAGGCAATGTTCAATGTTCTCTTGCTTTTGAGAGGAATTGCCAAAGACATTTCTGGCCCAAGTACAATAAATGCATGTCATAACTCATTAAGGAGATTTCCTACAGTAATAGCAGTAAAAACAAGTCTATTTTTGAGAATTCGTCATCAAAAGGAAACGGCTGCCCGCTACATCCCTCAATCTTGCTGAGTGAGGAAAGACACGAGGATTGATTCGGCAATGGTTTTGCCTCGTTCCTGACCATGTCTTTGTGAGACCACCCTTGATGTTTTATGTGCAATTTATGTGGCATTCTCCACTAACCGTTGAGCTAACTATTATTAGACCATTGCGTCGTCGTGTGTATCTCAGATTGTTTGCTCAGCAAATAGCTAGCTGAGTCGGTTTATCTATTCTAGTGCAGGCTGGAGGTGGCGGAGCCCAACCTCAAGTCAAGGCCAGGCCTCAGAGCTTGCTGCACTGCAAAGCTCTTATTTGTTATTATTGCACGTTTGTGCTTCGGTTAAGACCAAGTCTCCATGGCGGGGCATGAACAAGGTTCTCATTCAGAGAGACACTAAGGTTTCAGCCTGGGTCGCACAGTGCAGGGATGTGGCTTCCACAAGCCCTGAGACTCTCTGGCCTGTGTGTGAAAATAGCCTGACGCTCAAACTTTGCGGTTGGGTGTAAAATAACTCCACCAGATTGCTATAAAAGCTTTCATATATCAAAACGCCAGCAAAATTCAGGCCAGGCGCTCCGAATCTCATGCGAGAAGGGGGCAAGAAGATAAATATTATTCAGAAACCCCAAATGACATCATCAATAGCCACAACCTCATCAGATACGATGATAGCTTCCTCATAACCTTGGATTTGGGGAAATTATATATGTGATGTTTCTTTGTGGAGTTACATCTGAAACCATTGGGCTATTTGAGACGGTCTGTGGCTTAATGCTCTATATATAAGACGAAAGCCTCAGCATTTGGCTATTGTTATTTTGAAAATGTGAAACACACATGGCACACTCCCTCCAGGACAAGCATCCTGCAACACAGGCCTGTTGTCTGAAACTCTCCTTTAATTGCATTCGCAAAAAAATTTGACAAGCTGGTCTCCAGGCATATAAAATGTGCTCCATCATATGCTTTGATTTTCCCTCTGAAAATCTTTAATTACAGGCATAGGAAAATAATGAATCTGCAGTAAAGCCATACGCCGAGATTTATCCTTAACTAGTTATTTGTGGCAAGTTGGGGGCAGCTGGTTTCAATAACAGCAACTGAAAGAAAAGCCAGAAATGCTAGCATTGCCAAGAAAATTTGGAAAAAAAAAAAAAGCATTTCTGTGGGGAGAGAGGACCCAAGAGTGAGATAATTCTCAACCAAAGCTTTACTTAGTATAAATATCTAGTTCTGTCATGAAACTCTAGATGGCGCAGACTGTAAGGTCCTTAAAGGGATAGTTCACCCAAAAACAGCTTTATACCTTATTTTCAAAGAGTGTAGCATTTATGCAGTTCTCTTTGCTTGTCGGAGCAGCAACAATACATATGTCTTGGCAATAGATCTGCTTGTTTGGAGGGCTATATATTATCCTGTCCTGTTTACTGCCATTCCACGTGTGGGGATATATGCCTGTCTATTGCACCTTGTTTTATAAACTCAGAGCAGCATATATGTATATTGGCTTGTATTTTTCATTTTATTTTGTCTCCTGCTTTGTTGGGGGGTATTTTCATGTATGCAATTTGCGCAGCAGCAGCTTGTCTTTGTATGTATTGGCAAGTCTCTTACAATAATAGCATCAGCATGAACAGCAGATCTATTCCTCCACAACCTAATACATTAAAACTGTCACATCCATTACCATGCTAAACTATTCTGAGAGTTGTCATGATAGAACTATCTAGTTCAGTCTTTCAACTCTAGATGGGTGCAGGGTGATAGAGTGATCCTTTACAACCTCTACAATCTACTAGCTGTCATTTAGTACATGGCACGAGCTGATTGGTCTCTGTTGCATCTAGGGTTGCAAAGGGACAGACCATTTCTAATACTTTTCTGGAAACTTGCCAACATTTTGGAAAGTTTCCAGAAATTTACTGGAAATTTTCTGCCAGTTTGCAATCATAGTTGCTTCTGCAGGCAATGAGATCGCTGCTCAACAGTTAAATGGTTTGATTCAGTTTTTTTCTGAATCATAAACCCTCCACCTCCCCCAGCTCCGCCTGTCTAGATGTGCTATGGGTTATTAAATGTATTACATGCTCACAGGAGTGTGTCTGTGGATTTATTCGCAGTAGCAAGTCTCCATACTTATTCTGCAACAGCAATAATCAACAGCAGCAGTAGCATGCATAGCATATCTATTCTGCCAAGATCAAATGCATTAATGTTGTTATACCCATTACCATGCTAAACTATTCAGAAAGTTATCATAATAGAAATAACTGAAAGAGAGTGAGGGCCAAGCAAGAATCGAAACCAGGTGATCAGTCCAGATAGCGAACTGTTGACCGCAGAAAGGTCGATAATCAGGCAGGCAGAGCGGTCGAAAGTCAGATGGTGAGGAAACTTTAGGGACTGAAGCAGGACTTGTCGATGACAGACAGAGGTCGTAAATAAGCAGGCAATCCACAGACGAAGAACCAGGGGTCAGAGCCTGGTGGGACAGTCCAAAGGCTGTGAAACAAAGAAAAATGATAAAGTTAAAGATAAAAGTTTGCAATGTGTTTCAGTTAAGCAGTTGAAAGAGATTTTGCTGTATATGCTGAAGCTTTAAAGATGGTGTCACATGTGTAATTAAAAGTGATTGTCACAATAAAGTGCAATCAACCAATTGTAATTACAGAAAGTGCAGAAATAAATAATTCCAAGGGGTGATAAAACTAAGGCTAAAGGCTAAAGACTCTATATGTAATTATACATAATCTATCATTAACTTCACAGTGCTAGCTCAAAGTGTAGTATTATTAGCTTGTAGTCATCCCACATAGAACTATAATTTTTCATAATTCTGAGTGAAACAATACATTTCATGAACTGCATTTTTATAATGTTTTTTGAGGTGCACTTATAATGCTTGTACTGTACATCAAAAACTGCCATCATAGAAGTAAATGGCATTTTCTACCCCGATTTTAGTCCTCAGATTTGAACACTGTTTAAATGGATGGATCTCTTTTAAGACTTCAATGTAAAGACCCACTGCTATGATTAGCTGGCATCTTTACATATAAAATCAGTATTATACTTAGATCTCTTCTGAAAACTTTTACACCTGCCAAGATTAACTAAGAATGAAAAGTGTTGATTATAATAATGTATTTAGATCTACTCCCATAAAAGGTTGCAGTGCTGAGCATTGTAGCCGATCACAGTCATGTCTGTTGAATGCTATGATCTCATGGTTAATTTATGCACTCTCACGAATGTTTCATCATAACTAACACAGTACAAACGCAATGTAAATAAGAAATTCATTAAGCATTGTAGTCATTGATTATAATAGAAGTGCAGAACTCAAATCAATGATAGACTCGCACTGAACTTGAAATCTCAAAATGCAAAGACAGTCTGACTTTGTATATTAGTTAAAGATACCTAGTTACATTATACAATTAAGATGCATTTGATCAAATGTATTTGTGTACTTACATGAAATTCGGCAAAACTCTACTATATTCACATTTGCTGCTATTAAAGTAGGGATATGGTCAACAATATCATTACATATCTAATTATAATCAGATATAATTTACTGTTTTGGGATGTGCCTGAAGCCAAACACTGTATTCAGAAAGGCACGGAAAATGAATAATGCATTCTACGGAGCTCCTAAAGGGACATGGTGATGGAAAAAAAAATTAAGACGGGAGGAAAAAATATATTTCAATGCTTTTGCATTCTGTCACAATTATATAGTTGGGTAATTATACTGTATATAATTTGCGGGCATCAGGGAGTCTCTACAGCCACTTTCACACATACAGACTTTACTGGTAAATTACCGGTAAATTTCCGTTAAGAGATCATGTGTGAACAGGACCTTTTCAAAAAATACCAGTAAATTAATTCCGGCAATTTACCAGTATGAGACGTTGTAACATTACCAGTAAATTACAGGTAATCTGCTCTATGTGAACGCAGAATGAAGATTACCGGTATGAGCACATACGAGTTCAGAATGCGCTCACGTAAGACATCTACTCTGGGCCAATCAGAACATTCTGACGCAGATGACGCATTTACTCCACGCTGCGTAGTTCGGTTTGAAGTTATCGAATGCGATGTCTTTGGGCCAAAAGCAGCTGCATGAATGTGAACTTTGACACAAAAATAAAAACATCAATAGAAACACTGACCGCGTAAACCACTCCATGTTTACAAACACAACACCGGGATGCACAGCCATTTAGAGGTCATTTCTGGTCAATGATGTCACAGAATTTACCGGTAATTTTTAATTTTGTATTTACCCGGTAAATTAATTCTGGTCATTTTTACGGCAATTTACTGGTATTACTGTGTGAAAGGGGCAGTATGCAGGGTATTGAAATCATCTTTGAATGTGCGCTCACTTTTCACTTTCAACTTTAAATTTGCGATCATGCATACTCTGTGGGCCCTCTGAGTCCACACTTTGTGTCCACACTTTGATGATGTAATTTGTCTAAAGTATGGCCGAACACTGTGTAACACTGACTACCGCAGCAAGCCTAACCATGTCCGTTTAGGGGCTCCGTTGAATGCATTATTCATTTTTTGTGGCTTTCCGAATAAGGTATTCAGCTTCGGGCACATCCATAGTACTGTATGTATAATGTAGCATCATATATGTATAAGTATACTGTAGGACTTGAGAACTTTTTAATTTTGAAGAAAAATAAGAACGCTAGAAGTCATAGTTGTGTGCAAGGCATTTCACTCTTGAATGCCTTGAATGCTCTGTTTACAACTGTTAAATAGGGCCTGCTAAAAAGATGAATTTTTTTTTTATCCATTCACAACTGGCCAATGCTAAATACAGGTGTAAATGGGGTCTAAAGCATTTTGGTTTAGTCCATTGTCGAAAACACATTTAACTCTTTCCCACCATTGACAGAATTTTCCGGCTTTCCGTGTTTTCACTGTTATATGGTAGGAGGTGCTATTACACATCTTCTAAAAGAGTATTGAACATCTGGATCAAAACACAGTGAAGTAGAAGCAGAAACATGCGATCGCGAATGTAAGCAGATGCATATGTAAAATAACACACTCATCAAACATTAAACAGCATATAAATCAAAACTGCCTAACATTACCAAATAAAATTTACAAAAAACATGATTTTCTCAGATTCTTGTTCAAAACATGTTTTTTTCATGAAGTTTGCCCACATTCAAGTGCTGATAAAAAAAGATTGCATGAAGCTAGAGCAAAACAGGGTTTGTTTTTTTTTGTTTAAAAGCAGAGGCTCTGTTCTTTGTTTTGGCATATTGCATGTTCAGATATTCATACAACAATATATTCTGGGGGCCATTAAACTTTTGTGAAAATTATCAAAAATTGCTGGTGGTAGCTGGCAACTTTTACAAAAAATGCTGGTGGGGAAAGAGTTAGCACTACGACTAATTTCACTGACGTTTAAAAGGAAATTTGGAGATGGATATTAGATGAAAAAATGTCAACAAAATCTTACTGAAGAAAGTCAGTTCCTTTTCATCAATGTTTCCCCCTCTAAACTGGTAAATATGCTCCCACAGCTTGCTCATCTTCCTAGTGGACATTTCTCTGAGCCCGCGGCAGGTGACAGGAAAGAAAGAAAATGCATGCATGCAAGGTCTGAGGTGAAATTAAATGTATTTGTTTTCCGCTCTAGATGTCCACTTTTCAAAATAATGTATTATTTTTCAAACTTAGCATTAGAATGACTACATTTTGAATAGTCGACTAGTATTTCCAATGTTGACTAGCAGCAGCAGTTACGTTTAATCTATCGGCTAGTCGACTAGTCTCGCATATCCCTACATTCAACCAGATTGCTTTTGTAGTGTAGTCACTTGTGTGGTCGAATGCATTCAAACAGCCACAAATGACCACCTCCACTTACTGAATAAATACATAATCATTGTAATAAAGTGCACCAAAACAAATGATTCAGACTTGGCTGCATTCTACCAAAACGCACAGATTACAGTTCAAAATGCAGCTGCTTTTTCACCCTATTAATTCGTTTCCTTTTCCAAAGACTCATAATCCATGTAACATGGCTTTGTTCAGTCAATAGTATTTGTGTGCCACACTCTCTGTTCCCCAAAAAGAAATGTTGAGTTTGACTAAATTAGACTGCAGTGTCTCAAGGATACGAACAGAAGTGGTCACAAGAGATGCTTTTGAAATGCATTTAATACTAGGTGAGAACAGTGTGCATCTCGGCTGACCACTTGTGATCAGATCAATGCATCTTAATACCAGGTGGAAATAAGAGTATAAAATTTGAGGCTACACAAAATGGGCTTTTGTTGAAGCTGTGTCTTTAAAGTCAACACAAACTCGAGATGTACCCTATTTGTTTGTGTTTGTGCACAATTAAAAATGTCATAAAAAAACATGTCCTTATGATCTTGTATCAAAATGTAATAACTTTAACAAGAAAATTTAATAATTGTAACAACTTTCCAGAAACAAATACATCTTACTGTTTTAACCCAGGATTCATTCTGGTATTGGACCGCTTTTCATGATCCAGTTAATTCTCATTGGATTTTTTTTTAATCCTGTTTCACATCAGATTACTGAAGTAAAATAAGTTATGAATGCTGTTTCACATTGACTTTAAACTACAATAGAAACATGCACGTAAAGGGCAAACCTGACAACAATGCATTGAAAGCTATGCATTGTTGCAGTGATTGACACTTTCTGTTCTGTCGGAGTATATCGAGCAGATAGAATAATAGAGATTGTAGCACTCTCACTCAGCTAAATGTGTCAAAGTGGCAAATAAGCCTTCTGTCAGCTACACTGGATCCTCTCTGACTCTGTCCACAGATTGTGGAGGAGGTTATTCATGTTTTGCTGGAGTGGGTGGGTGGTGCAGGTTCTGGAAGAGTGGAGTTCGCTCTATCTAAATGTCAATCCTGCTTTGTGTTATAGAGGGTTACTGCATGCCGGAGTGGGATGGCATCGTTTGCTGGCCCGAGGGTCTTCCTGGAAGGATGGTGTCCACTGCCTGCCCGGAGTACATATATGACTTCAACCACAAAGGTGAGCTTGCAGCCGCTGACCTGTGGCTAACTGATACGTGTCTAATGCACATTTCAACCCCTTGACAATAATGGACAACCTCCAGCATTCACAAATTTGGAAGCCGCCACCTCCAGAATCGTTGCTTTTCTCCTCAGTTCATCATTGTTCACGCTCCAAATTCTTTTCTCGTCTTTCAGACAAACATTTTGGAATATTTCCATACATTTTTACATGCTTGACTTGTATTCATAACAAAAACAGGGTGTGTTTTCATAAAGCAGATATATTGTGTACCTAGACGGTGAACTGAGATCTAGTGGTGCTGTTCCTAACTTCATTACATTTACATTTATTAATTTAGCCCATGCCAAAGTGACAAGTACAGTAACTATGAGCAAATAATCCGAGGGAGAAAACAATACAAAGCAGCCAAGGCTCATTGGAAATATGTGCTTGTGGCAACTTTTCTGCAACACAGATATTACGTACTTTACTGCAACTTTTGTGACAGTTTCAAAATGAAAATGCACGTTCAGTACGTGACCATGGCAACGTTTTTATTACATTGGTACAGGCACGTATTGCAGTGGTTCAGAATTCAAATGTCTGGGGAGTGTCCCTAAAAGGTCAATGATCTATCGTGTTGGAAAATAACATTCCCCCTACACCAAACCCAACCTTAAACCTACCCGATAGTGTTAATGAATGCAAAAGTGATGTAACCGTGCTATTTTAACTTCCTTATATCTGGGTTTAAGCTGTTTTGTCAAATTAAATTAGGCTTGAAAATTAGGCTTTCTTTATCAAAACTGGCCCTGTCATCATACTTTCTTGAAAAGGAATAAACGTTGTCAAGTTACTACCTCTTCATCCACCCCATTCCTAAAAATAACAACTAACTTACTGACGATTAATAAGCAGAAAAATAGGAGTTTTTTTAAGCAAAGTCATAGTTAATAGTTAATAGTGAGAATGGGTCCCCAAACTAAAGTGTCACCGAAAAACTGAATCAAATTCAATATTCTACTATAGGTTCATTTAGTTGAAATCAGTGTGACCAGCATGTCATGATTATTTTAACTATATTTGTACTGTATATGTCTCTATCTATAATTGCTGTTTCAAGATTCCTCAAAAAAATAAAGAAAAAACAAAAACCTTTATAAACCACTTAACCACATAAATATTGAACTGAATATCCTAGAAGGCTGAAAAGTCTCTAAAACTCACATACTTTTGAGGCAAAAAGCACCCAACTTATTACTTTCCATAAAAGTATATATTTTTTCATGTTTACATTTATATGTATTTGGTTGTACTTTGTTGATTCTTGATTTAACGCAATAATTTAACACACTGTTTTAATAGGTGAAGTTTTCTAACAGTTGTACTGACAGATTTTGTATCATGATTCAAACTGCTTTCCAAACAAGCTTCCTTGCTAAGCAGTGTTTGCAGTAGTGCTTTAGAGATCCATTAATTACACTACATACGAAAGCACTAATTGGACATCTTACTCAAATCTGTCCGCAGTTGCATTTTTTTTTTATTGTATTCCTTTTATCAATAATTTAGTCCACATTTGTAGCACTTTTTGATGATGGCAGCAAACATTGACCATAGCTCTATCCTGTCTGTCTGAATGAGAAATCAATGCATGAATGTCCTAAGTCAAGACACGATTGCTTTGTTAGAGTATGTTTGTGCTGTATCCACAGGACATGCTTACCGGCGCTGTGACATCAATGGGACCTGGGAGCTGGCGTCAAATAACAACAAAACCTGGGCTAATTACAGCGAGTGTGCCAAATTCCTCACCCATTATAACCAGAACCAAGAGAGGGTAAGGCCTTCGACCTTACAGTTGCTGTCATCAACTATAGTCAAATTTGCATACACAAGCATTTTAAATATGTAAATTTGATTTAATGTACCATTACCCAAAACTGAACATTCTGATAATTTGCTGATTAATTCAGAATGTGTTAGTTTATGTCTCATGTTATATTCCTCATGGTGCCTGCTAAAAGTTTTGTTTTATGTAGATCAGGCCGCTTGCACTGGGCAAATAACATTGAAGCAAACAAACATATAAATGGATGCAATGCATGGAAATGTACCTGGACAATGACTGAAATTATATTCTTTTGAAATATCCTTTCTCTCAAACGCTTGGCTACAGTTACTTCTGTTGCTTCACTCAATAAACAATAACTGTGCTAATATTAGTGCGTTGACAAATAACTTCTTACTTCAATGCATTATGTTAACTACAGGGACACTTTTAAATGTACAACTAACTAACCATTAAATATTTAAAATAAACAAGTTTTTTTTTTTCCATTTACTCAAAATTACAAACTTGAATAAGCTGAAAACTAGTAAATTAACTTGAGCTGATATAGTAATAATAATAAAACATTGATGTCATTTAAATTTTTTTTCAGTGTAATGTTTAATTAATCATATTGATTATTTAATTAGTAGAACAGTTCCCTATTAATGATCAAGAGATCATATTACTTTTTATAAGTAATTAGTTAGTAATTAATGTATTAAGAAATGTTAGTTAGACCTAATTTAGTGTGTTAATAGCTGTTAAAATTAGGTACTCTTTACTCAACATGGGATGAAATCAAACCAAACAGACTGAGTTCAAATTGTTACTTTTAGTAGATTCTGTGTGTTTGTTTTACACTCATGTTACAGCACAGCTAAAAGTTACTGTAAACTATTAGCTGAACTTAGGCAATATTTTTTAGTTATATCAGCTCCGTTATATTCCTATTCATTAGTTTCCAGTATATTCAAGTATATATTTTTGAATAAACTGAAAAGCCTGTTAGTGTTTGATGTTCAATAATGTTAAGAGTCTGTGTAGATAGCGTACATAACAAAGAATGCAAATACGTAAGTTACTTGTCATTGTACTAACATTAGCACAGGAATTGCTCCTTGAGAGCAGTAACACACACTATAGTCTTTAATCATGGAGCTGCCCACAAACTAAACGCAGACTCTGCTCTTCAGCACAATGATAACCACAAAAACCTACAGAAACTCCTTTAAATGTCAAGCACAAATGAACATACAACTCTAAAAGATCTTTATTTTTTCCTTGACAAAAAAACAATAAAATAGTACTTAATTTCAACATCTACTGCCCTGATTCTAATACTGTGAACTAAACATCTGATGCCCAGTTTCAGTTAATGCAACAAAAATGAGTCATGAAGTCCCAACATAAGTGGATGAGGTAAACGTCAGTTAATGAGCACAATTTACATAGAAAAGGCATGTGTGTGTGTGTAGAGAGGAATGTCAGTGACTACATTTAAAAACTGAAGACCCAGCACAATTTCAACATTATGCATGCTGAACTGGATTGCAGGTGTTTTGTGAATACGATGCAGGTATTTGTGTGCAAAAAGTGTTGCAACTGATCAATAAATTCCTCCCTTAGTTGTTTAAATTTTGATTTGGTCCTTACTCAAAGCTATCGTGGCTTTAGAAGACATACAGACTTGGAACAACATGAGAAGACTTTCTTTCTTACTCCTTTAAAAGTCAAACCACATTGTGTGAACACAGTTCATTAGTCATCAACGTTAACACTGAAGTATTTTGTTTATTTAGTTTTGTTTAGATTTGTTTCTCTCAGCTGTGTGCTTTTCATTTTGGTGTAGACGGGCAAAGAGCTGAGCTGTGGGCTTAACTATGTATCATTTAGATGAGGAATTCACATTAGCAGAACCCTTAGTGAAAAACTATTCCAATTCACAAGTCTGAACTGAATTTAATCAACGGACTCAGCATAATCAATGTAGTTCACCAAAAACATCTGGTTGACTGAGACGCTGTGTGGAAACTCTCTGTAGCTGTTTAGGTTTGTGTACCAACAGAAAATCTGACAGGATTTAAGCTTATAAGTGTGCTGTGATGTGTGTGTTATTATGGTGTCTCTTCAGCGCATCAGCTAATGATTCTGTAGGGCTTCAGACACTGTGGCCACTGACGTGTTCCTGACCCGTTGCTTCATTACGATGCATCTTACGGGTTACGTTTATTAATCTAGATGTTCTATTATGGCAACGTGTTAAATGAGAAAAGCGTTGAATAGACATTACATTACACAAACCTTTAAGGCTGCAATGTGGCTATAACATTGTTTTCAGAAGCTGCATCTGAAGTGGCATTTGTATATTTACACAGACTGTTCAGACTCAGAGGTGGCATGAATGCATTTACACTGCTAAATGTAACTGATACTCTAAATATAAAACTAAAAACACCAGTAGGTTGGTGGTCACTGTCTTAATGTGTGAGTCATTCATTCAAATGGCTGATTCATTCAGAAACAAATCAAGTGACTGTCCTTATGAATGAGTCACTGAATCATTGGCTCACTCAATTCGTTCTAGTAGATTAATTCAGTACCTAAACACCACTGTGTTATTATGTGTATTATGTTAATATATTTTGAAACATTTTAGCAAAAAAACAGTTTTTGGTCATTTTTTGTGTACTTTGAAATATATATATATATATATATATATATATATATATATATATATATCAT
>NW_015555703.1:2231527-2247446 GCF_001515605.1 Sinocyclocheilus anshuiensis
ATATATATATATATATATACACCTTGCTACGTGTACTGCGTTAGGCTAACCGAGACTTGTCATTTGTACTTATATATTGTTGCTCTTTTGTTAGTTTTGACTGCTTTTATTGTCCTCATTTGTAAGTAGCTTTGGATAAAAGCGTCTGCTAAATGACTAAATGTAAATGTAAATATACATATATATATTTACCAGGCTCTTTGCCCGTCTACACCAAAATGAAAAGCACACAGATGAGAGAAACAAATCTAAATAAATATTTATTTATTTATTTATTTATCCATTAGTTAAAATCAATATTAACGTACCAAGAAGTAATGTCCATTTTGTGTTGTATTGTATGTAAGAAATAACTCTTTAATAGCAAGCTCTTCATAGTGTTTTGTCTGGGTCACATCTTGCTCTGTATTTTCAATTTCATTTTGCTCTCACAATTAATTTTAGCGTAATAACTGATTTACACTGTAATAGCTCTCATATATCTACCACAAGATAATAAAATCTCTACAAGTTCACACATTTTATGGTCATACCACTCATCACTCGCCGGCAGCCATATCACCCTGTAGCCCAAGACTGGTTACCCACTGAAGCTAAGCAGGGCTGAGCCTGGTCAGTACCGGGATGGGAGACCTCCTGGGAAAACTAGGTTGCTGCTGGAAGAGGTGTTAGTGAGGCCAGCAGGGGATGCTCACCCTGTGGTCTGTGTGGGTCCTAACGCCACTATATAAATGTAATGAATTATTATTATTATTATTATCTTCTTTTGCAATGCATTTAGATTTTTTAGTTCCACAAATTGACATGAATAGATCAAAATTTTTCATTTTCCTGTATTATGTGGATGTTCTGATGAAGTGGATCATTAAGGTGATTTGCTAAAATTCAGTGCAGACATTTTCTGTTATGCGTATTGCTCA
Organism: Sinocyclocheilus anshuiensis; assembly: GCF_001515605.1. Classification (NCBI taxonomy): domain Eukaryota; kingdom Metazoa; phylum Chordata; class Actinopteri; order Cypriniformes; family Cyprinidae; genus Sinocyclocheilus; species Sinocyclocheilus anshuiensis. The sequence continues at coordinate 2,232,448 of NW_015555703.1, forward strand.
TCTGATTTGTTCATTCGTTAAAAGGTGTGAGGAGATGATGAGTTCTGGATCAATTTATTCATATTCATAGCAATTCTGTCACAAAGGCTTTTCAAATTAGCTTTTCAGATCCTTGGTTGCTCACCGCACAAAAATAATTGGTAACACTTTAGAATAGGGGTCCAGAATAATGCATTAGTTAAGCATTAATTAATGGTTAACTTGTTCACAATTAAGCATTAGTTGAGCACAAACACACTAGTAATTAATGATTAACTTACCATTTAGGGAGCTCAGATTATGCATTAGTTAAGCATAAATAAAGTAGTAGTTAATGATTAACTTGTTCACAATAATGCATTAGATAAGCATGACCACACACTTAATTAATGATTAACTGAACATATAATAAGGGCATATTAGCCATTGTTTACAATTTGACCCCCTATTCTAAAGTGAAAGTTATATCCATAATAATAACGGCACTTATTGAGTGATGTTCAAGTTTATTGACCATAATAAACCAATAATTATGGCTAAACTGCCATTAATACAGTACTAATAAAGGCTAATTTGTTCAAATAGTCAATTATGGTTTCCAGTTTTTATTTGCCACTTTTTTGGAAGATATTTTCCTTTGATCTGTAATGAAGTCTAGAGATCTATATTTTGAGGTCATGCCTTTTTGCTTCCCAACTCTCAAGAGCCACTTCTGAAGTTAATGACAAATTCATCCATGCAAATGAAATGCTTTGGAGTGCAGCGACTCAACGGCACAAACACGACGCTGGTTTGGCCATCGCCTCTCATGCTAAATGTTAACAGCTGGCAAATCTCTTGTTCTATCAGCGCCAGATTGCTCTCCTCTAATGCATACCACTGATCCAGCTCGCTCAGTCAGTGCGGTCGCGATGTGAAGTTACTCGGCTGCCTACAGCACGAAGTAATCGCAGTTGAAAGTGTGGCTGCTCACCGCTCAGCTTTTGTCAGTTCTCTGAGCTTCAAGACAAACTGTTTTTGCAAGAGGCCGTGAGCAGATCCCTTAGTCACCGGGTGTCAGCTTGCTCTCCAAATAAACAGTTGTGATTCTGGTGGAAAAACTGCCGAAGGCAGAGATTCGATAGGTAATTTCTTTAGCAGCTGTGTTTTCATTTATACACCAAAAGATGCAAATGCTTGAGCTTTGAGTTTAAGCCCAAACAGAAATTAGACACTGCTGGCATGTGTTTTCAAGTGGTGTAAATAGCAGTAAACATAAAGAAACTGGGACTGTTTCAGACATGGTCATAATATACTGCGTTGAGATGAAGAAAAAAGTTTTAAGTTTCCAAATTTTGAACTAGTCTAAAGGAAAATAGAAGATAATGTGTCTTTTAAAAACATGTTATGACTCTTTGTCATAAATTCCTGCAACTGCTTCAGAGTTGGTGATTATCTACACCTGATTGAGTTTACAAGTCATTTTTAAGAGGGGGTTATGACATTGTGACGAGTGGGGGCAGGGCCAAGAGCCGTGGGAACGGAGCGGGGCCGGTGGAGTAATTGATAATGAGCGACACCTGCACCACTCACCGGTCTCGAGTCTCACGGAGGAGCTTTAAACGTTCGCCGGTTCCCGCCTCCTTCTTCCCGAACTACGAACTGTGTTACAGACATGTTGGTGTTAAATCTCTCACTTGGATGTTATAAGTTGCACTGAGTAAATAAATACAGCTGGATAAAACAAAAACTGTGTCCATCTTCATTTGCAAAGCAACAAAATGTGGTTATTTTAAAGGGGGGTGATTATTTTCAAAGCTTAATATATTTTCACTTTCAAAAATATATTTATTTAAGCTTCACTGTTTATAGCTTATATTTAGCATGTATTTAAAATGTTTTGGACTTTTTTTTTTCCTGAATGACAAATAACAAAGTTACTTTTATGTTACAGCATTGCTGTCAAATTATGACTAATTTACCAAATATTGCAAATTAAAATGTACCAAACAAACAAGTATGCATTCACATAGTTAAAAATAAATAGTGATAAAGATGATGAAATACAAAATGTACTGGCATCACTGCTAATTGCAGCTACTTTATATCATTTATTATTATTATTATTATTATCAATTTTATTTATTTATTTATTTTTCAATTGTCAGCCCTAATAAATGTTCAATATATGATTAGATTACTTGTCTGTTTTATACAACCATTCTAATTTGCTTAAACACCAAGACCTACAGCCTGTTCTGTTACTGGCACTGTTATTTGTTAGCTCTTGTTCTCACTTTCTTATTTTTGTCTTTATTCTCAGGAGGTTTTTGACAGACTTTACCTGATCTACACGGTGGGCTACTCCATCTCTCTGGGATCACTTATGGTGGCGACAGTCATCCTAGGATACTTTCGGTGAGAAAAACCCACCTCCTTGTTTTCACAGAAAGGACTGACGAAACCCTTCACAATGAAGAATCTAAAAAAGCTATTTTAAGGGCTCTTTCCTCAGTCTGGAGGCTGTGCAGAAATGATATTGCCTGGACAAAAATATCATATCAAACAAGACGTGTATGCATAAACTATTCCGGCATTGTCTGTTTTATTCAAATTTTTCATTTTTTATTTTATTTTTGATCCATAGAGTTCTTGCATAAAACTTGCCAACAGCATGTAGCATGTCTGCAAGCTTTTAACACTACAAGTGTTGCATAACACAACTATGCTGCAGAAAATTAAGCGATTTACGGCCATAAATTATACATTTTCCAAACAAAGGCCGAGTAGTACTTTTTTGTTGATTTGTCAAACAGTTAGCTATGGAAGAAGTCCGAATTGCGAGATATAAACTCACAACTGTGAGATTTGGTCAGAATTGTGTATTTATATCTTGCAATTCTGACTGTATTTCTCGCAATTGTGAGTTTATATCTTGCAATTCTAACTTTATTCTCACAATTCTGACTTTTTTCTTGCAACTGCGAGTTTATATCATGCAGTTCTGAGAAAAAGTCAGAATTGCGAGATGTAAGCTTGCAATTGCGATAAAAAAGTCAGAATTGTGAGATAAAATGTTGCAATTGTCTTTTTTATTTTTTTATTCAGTGACGGAAACAGACTTCCATAACTCGATGATAAATAGAGCTACAGTGCATACAGTTTAGCATGTGACACGGAGCAGAGGTTCAGTGCCAAAACTCTTCTTGCAGTGTTGCTTTTCCTTCACAGCATTTGCTGCTTAATTATTGCAACCTGTCAATATGGGCAAATAAATTAGCATTGCTTAAACACCACAAATGTGTGAAATTGGTCTTAATCAGGGCTCTTCTACAATCTAAATACAACATACATATCCCATTTTGCTGATATCTAGATTTGTTTACTTGATGCAAGTTTTATGATATCCACATGTAGACTTTGTCTAATTTACGTGCATTTATCAAGGAGTCCAGCTGAATGTCTGCTAGATGCCGATGTTTACATATTGCTTTGAAGTAGAAATGATTTACAATAAACTAAATGACTTTGAGTCATTTTTTTGGTTTTTCAAGTTGAGTTGATGTGTGCTTTTATGGCCATGAAACATGACCAGAACAATTTTTCGTATAAATCATTTGTAAAACCCATTTTGGTAACACTTTATTTTAAGTATATAGTAACAAAGCACTTATAAATCATATGCAAACTGTTAGTTTGTAGTTAATTCATAGTTTATAAACTGTTGTCTCAATACATTAATACGTTATGTACAAATAGTGAGTTCTTCATTCTTTGTCTCAGTAATCAATTATTACTCTTTAAATAGCTCATATGTATAGAGTTAGATAAGATTTATTATTCTTTGTTAACAAGTTGTTAACCATACCAACTGATGTACAATATTTTAACCAGTAGTAAAGAAGTTTTGGTAACACTTTCTATGAAGCCCATTTTATAACACATTATAAGGGTATTCTTAAAACCACTTAAACCCAAAATCGCGTTATAATGAATGCATAATGCATTATATTAAAAAAACGTATAAAATGTTGTATCATCTCAGAAATAATCATAACAACAATTATAATACATTATAAAACTTGCTTATCTGTGGTTATAACTTTTATGAATGTGATTATTTATAACACGCAATAAACACCATGTTAAATCCACTTAATTTATAATGGATTATAAATTTCATATCTTGACATTATTTAAGATCTACAGTATCTTATTATCTTATTGATATTACAATAAATATAGTTAAAATCAAATGTGCCTTATTACAAATTCATCTGATCAGATATCTGATCTTATGGCTGTTTAAGAAAAAAATATTATTTTTTATTTTTATTATTATTGTTGTTGTTATTATTTATAAGTGGTCTTTGTCTGCTTTAAGTAAAGTAATAAGTTAACAATGGCAAGATATGAGACTTATAAAACATTATATCTATGGGAAATATAATGCATTGTGAGTTAAGTGGATGCATTGTGTTCATTATTAAATTGAACATATAAAATGTATTATAAATCATCATAATCTTAAAAGCTATAACCACAAATAAGTAAATAGTATAATGCATTAAAACTGTTGTTATGATTACTCATGAGATGATACAACATATTATAAGTTTTTTTTTATAATGCATTATGCATTAAATTATAATGCCTTAAGAACACTTTTATAATGTATTATAAATACGGGCTTCATAAGAAGTGTTACCGAAGTTTTTAATGGTTATCCAGAGTAAATAATTCTCACTTTAGATTAGTCCATGGAAAATACTAAATTAAAAACGATAACATTTATTACAAGCTAATTGCATTAATACTGAGTACTATATATAATATTGCAAATGTTAAAAATGTAATCGGCAGAAAATTGTACAGTGACAATAATTACGTAAATATGTAAATACTGAATGCAGTGCTGGGTAGGTTATTTACAAATTGTAGTCTGCTCCTGATTACAAATTACATAATGACAATTGTCGTCAGTAATGTAATTTAGATTACTCATTTTAGGTCATGTATTCTGACTACTTTTGGATTAATTTTAGATTACTTAAACCCTAACTTGTTTAAAGATTTGAATAACTTGACATTATTTATTGTCGTTGAACGCAAAAGTATGAATGGGATTAGTGTTATAAAAAATTAAAATCATGAAATGCTTTAAAGATTACATTACTTCAGGGATTAAAAGTAAGTGTAATCTGATTATGAGCATTTAAAACATAATGTAATCTAATTACAAGTACTACATTTCTGATTACATAATACAAATGTAATCAGTTACTACCCAGCACTGACTGTATGTGTTTGTGTCTATGCAAACGTAAGTGATTGTGTGTTACATAAAATACATTCAGATACTCATGTGATCACGTTGTTATAGTTAAGACACAATGAGTACGCTAATAAAACAATTATTGATTAGTAAGTGTAACATTCATAATTTGTAAATTACAGTGACAGTGAATGAAGAACTATGAATGTTTTCCAAATGAACTGCATCAAATGAATGTTTCTCTAATAGTTCACCCAGCGTGTGTACTGGCCCTTTTTCAGTATGAAGACATATGAGTGCATTTATTACGTTTGCGTTCAGTCGTTCCATTTTCATTACTAATTAATGCAAAGAGGTTCCCTTCGTTATTTATCCAGTGGGCTTATTCAAATAAAGGGTCGGGTCGTGTGCGGAACGAGCTGCTGACAGGTACCAGATTAGCTTGACTCTTAAGAGCCAGCTCACTGCCTGGGCACCAGGAAATGCAGGTCAGGAAAATGACTTTAATAAGGGCTCGTTTGGGCTGCTGCTGATCCACTGCCAGCGTTTCCATGCTCTGCGCTCACAGTGTCAGTAGTATGGTCTCAGGTGCATGTGTTCCAGGACATCAGTCATGCGGTACGGTGACTCTCAAACATTAGCTCCAGTGTTTGAGGCACGCTTCGGGAAGCCAGGCTCTACACGGATCAGCTCTCCTGAGCTTCCCGATCAATAGTTCCCAATGGGACGGTGGTTAAACAGCAGTTAGTCTAATGACGAGGAGGCAAGTGATTCCGACACAGCTGCTCTAAACCTCTCCAGAGGAGAGAGCGGAATAACAAAAATAAACCCGAAAGGTTTCATATTTTAACATGCTTGGCTGCAGAAGAGACCGAACTGAACACCTGAACTGTGCATTTTCAGAGTATTAGTAAGAAATAACTCAGATTTTTCTCTGAATTAACAAAAATAGGAATGGATACTGATCACAAAATAAATTTTATGACAATTTTATGGCTCAGTTTATTGTTAGGATGACAAAAAGGTTTAAAAGTTACATTTTTAGCCTCTGTGATCTCTCGTCAATGTCAAAATGATTAGAATGGCCAATCAAATTAAAGTAGGCGGGGTTTGCGGTTCACAGAAGCAGAGCGTGAATTCCAGTGCAAAGCATCAGTTTTAAGGTTGAAATAATCTGAGGTAAGATGGAAGTAGTAAAACATTTCATATTTGACAACTGTATTATGATAGAAATGTTAAACAACTGACAGTAATAGCCAGTGATATTTTCTTTTTACTCAAATTTCGAATTTCGAATCGACATTTTGAATTGAAAATAATTCCTAAATAAATGTGACGAGACAAGAAACATTTTGCATTTTCTACACACTGGGCATACAAATAAGAGTTAATGTGTGCATATTTTTTAAAAATATTATTTGCAAATTTCCAACTAGTATTTTATAAAACAAATTTGACCTGGTTATGGCCTTGGTTGACTGTTTTATATATATATATATATATATATATCCCTAATTTGAAACCAACTTTTCTTAATGTCATTTCTCCTAGAACATTCTGTAACACTTTACATTAGGGAACATATATTCACTATTAGTTGAGAATTTTCCCTCAGTTAACTCATAATCTGTTGATTATTGATAGTAAATAAGGTAGAAGTTGTTGTAGTTATGTTGAGGTATTGGGTAGGGTTAAGGGATCTAGAATATGATAATGCAGAATAAGGCATTAATATGTGCTTTATAAGTACTAATAAACAGCCAATATGCTAGTAATATGCATGCTAATAAGAAACTAGTTAACACTGACTAATGTTTCCTAATGTAAAGTGTTACCCAACCAGCTAACTGCACTCTAGTACAGGGTTCTCACAGCTGTGGAAAATCTAGAAATATCATTGCATTTCAAATATGTTTTCCAGGCCTGGAAAAGTCATGGAAACAAAATATAAAAAAAAAGTTTTCTGAGTGTGACAAAAAATATTTGTTATAAATCAATATGCAGTCATCTAGGTCTCTCTTTATGTCAGATTTTCACTCCACAATTATCGTGGCCAATAGACATTGCCATCAAAAGTACAAAATCAGATGCTTAACGGTGCTTGTTCACGTGAGTGACGAATGCTCTGAATTATAAAAGCCGTTATCTGAGAGAAAATTATTCACAATGACGGTTGTTTAGTATGAAAAGAGCAGCAATCAAATGACTTTGTCTTATTGGTAAAGTCTTAAAGTCTTATTGTTAGTATTACATGCTTTTGCACTTACTGCTGATCTGCACTTCCTGTTTACAATATTGATTGTTTACAATATTGTCATATCTGTAGTATTAACATGAAAAGAATATGTAAATATCATGGTTATCATCAATTCAGGTATATTTCGACAACTAGCAACCACTCAGAACACTCAGTAAATCATACCAACAATCATAATAATAAGGACAATTAATTTTGATTCCATGTTAACTTTAAAATATCACACAGTTTGTGGTGATTGTCTGGTGTTGGACCCACAATTATTCCAGATTTTTTAAATTGTACTCTTATAGCACAAATTGATCTGTCATTCTCATGAGTTGATCTTGTTTGCTATTGATTGCTATCTGTGTTGAATGAAGGGGGCATTTTAGTGCAGACATTTAGGTGCCTGTAATCTTTTAGTTGACATCAATACAGTATCCTTTTGAGACAAAAGTTCCCTATGACATTAGCTCCGATGTCTAATGTGATCTCATGAATAAACATACAGTATGCATTTGATTCTAGCACACATATGGTTTTATACGTTAGCATAAACACTGAAACATACAGGATGGGTATGTTGGCAGCATCTAAAACGCAAACTTTTTTACACATCTGAAGAAATGTACAAATGTTTATGAGTCATTTTAGGTTCATTGAATACTGAATTGAGTTGAAAATATCCATACAATAGTATATTACAACTAAAATATTTGTCACTGTGCATATTTACATGTGTATTATTAGTTAACTATGCATTCAATTATATCGTTTTTATATTATTGGTATAGATTTAGGTAGAGGTGGGTGAAGGGCAAACTATCTATATAATATAACTATACAAATATATTTATAATATAGGGATTTATGTAGATTTTTACCTATTGACAGCTGTAATGTAAATATCACTTCAGGCTGCAACGTCATTTCTTTCAGAGGACTGCAACAAATCTGGAGGAGCTTTTACTTAATAGACTTGCTCCGGTCAAACTAGTTTGAGAGAGTGTAGACAAACCTTAAGGGAATTTGGGTAACACATGCTTGCAATTTTGTTTTTATAGCTTACTTTTTGAGCCCTACATTTTCAACATTTGTGCTTTCTGAACATTTTAAATCCAAATAATGTGTTACAGTCAGCGGCAGACTCATCTGGCTCTAATTAAGATGAGTATTGTTCTTCTAGCCTCTGTGAAAGGGCATTGGAGAGCAGCTAAACACACACACACTCACACAGCTCCAAGTATCTGCTATTGCATGGTACTGATCTGCAACATTCTGGTCTGTTCATGTACCTTGATACCTCACACTATTCACAACTAATTACCCGTTTGACCTCATTTCTCTTTTGTATCTTTTATTTTTCAGGCGGCTACACTGCACCAGAAACTACATCCACATGCACCTGTTTGTATCGTTCATGTTGAGGGCCATTAGTATATTTGTGAAAGACGTGGTGTTGTACTCGGGTGCCGCTCTGCAGGAAATGGAGCGCATCACTGTGGAGGATCTCAAATCCATCACAGAAGCCCCTCCTGCCAACAAAACCAAGTTTGTAAGTGCAGCACACATACAATCATATCTAACAGTGAAGTCCATAGCAGAGAAATCCCACACTGCGTTGTTGCCATAGTAGTAGTTTGGGAGCATCGCTATCTTCTGAAGCCATTTGTTGTTGACTTGCCACTAAGATGCTCCTGTAATTTCCACATGTATGCGTAACCAGGAAACAGGGTTTTCAATTAAGCTTAATGTGGATTAAATTAATTTCCTTTTTAATTAAACATTATAATTAAGACTATTATAGTAACTATGGTAGTTACTCATACCCAGTAACAGGAAGGATTATGGATATTCTAATTTGGCATGAATATGGGTCCCAAGCCATATCCAGAGACCAGGATATGATAAATATTTGAGGGTATGCCCTTTTGACTTGGACCAGTAACCGGCAGCCGCCCAGATCCCTTTCGATTGAGGTTCACTCTGCATTGCGTCAGTAGCTGGCGCTATAGGGAACACCATTTTCCACAAATTCTGATGCCTTATTGAATCACACCAGTGTCTCACACTGGGCAATGGCATTGGAATGTGCCAAATATTTGTATAAATGTTTTAATGCCGTCTTGCACATCACTGATCAAAAGTCATAGTTAATAGTGAGAACTGGTCCCCAAACTAAAGTGTGACCATTAAATGTTTTAATACTTTTACCTTGATATTTGCACCCTATCTATGTTGTGTCAGCTGAAAATGTTGCACCACGAGCCTTAGAGAAATGACATTTCACCCCATCTTTATACTTGTATATGGCTGGTGTGACAAAGTTCTCTTGAATCTTGAATGTAAAGTGGTGCCAATGTCATATCCTCAGAATCTTTCTCATTCAGATGTAGACTGAGGACTGGACACCTTAACTAAAGTGTGACCAAAACTCGTAACATTAATTTTCTGTCATGTGTGAGAACCACAACATTTTAGTTCCCCGTGTGAGGCCTATTACAGCACTTTCCCCACAGGGAATGGGTGAAGTCTGCACACTGAACTGCCTCGACAATTAGCTGTTGATGGCCTAATGAGAGGCGACACTGTGCAAACACACAGACCTTTCTTAAGGACTGTTTCGTTGCCTTATGTTGTGCTTATTGGGCACCAGTGATCTGATGTTGCTTTATATAATATTAATGAGCACTAGTGAAAGATTAATCATGCAGATGAGCTGGTGCACATCATCAGTGATGTATCCTGTGGTCATTGGGTGTTTCGGGTCATTCAACATCATATTCCCTCGCTTAGGCGACCTGGCCGGAGTTTATCAGACCCAGGCCTGCGTCCCACCAGCATTTGCCCACGGTTCTGCCTTCTTAATCCAAAGCCACCTAGTGGCTTTCTCTGTGGCTTCGGTCGCAGATCTGATAGCCTTTCTCTTTGCCTTCCCAATGATGCCTAGTAGTGTAAACACTTTGCAGAGTGGCTGCCCTAAATATCCTCTGCAGCCCACCTCCAGAGGCTCACAACGAGTTTGCCAGCCCTGCCTCCTGCACTCTTCAACTAGCTCCTGATGCTTGGCAGGCTTCCTTTGATTGGGAAGCCACCACTGTTAACTGTATATAAAGATGCCGGCATTGCTGTAGTCCATGTTATAATTGATGTGCACCATATACTATATTATATACTATAATATTATGACGAGTGGCCGGCTGCTTAACCACTGATGCTTGTGCAACTTCTGTATGGTGTTGGCAGTGGCCACCACCTCAATGTTTCATGTAAAATATTCTTCCAAGACACCACTCTGTGAGCTGGGTCAGTTCTACACTGATAATGCAGCGTGATGATCATATGATCAGCTATCGATGCAATGAATCAAAATCAAAAAGGACAGTCTCTGGTTACTCTCGTAACCTCACTTCCCAGAGATGAGGGAATGAGACATTGCATTTGCTGTCTGTGTTACTGTACTCAAGTAGAGCTCACCAGTTATTCCTCAATCAAAAGATTCTGAGGATTTGGCGTTTGGTGCCACTTTATATAGGCTGAGAGCTGCCTCCATTTGGCGTGCTTGAATGCCGTTGGTCAGTGTGAGACACTGGCGTGATTCAACAAGACTTTTTTGGAGAAAGGTAGTTTTCCATAGCTCTGGCTACTGACGCCACATCTTGTTTCCTCATCTCAGAGGCAACCACTCACATTATCTTGCAAAGCTTGTTTTAAATTGTCCTTGTATATAAACTACAAATGTCGATTTTTGAGGGTGAGTCAAGTTACATATAGCTTGTAACTCAAAACCAAATGAAGGTGAAATTGGAACACATGCTTCTAATCAATATGTGCTGAATCGATTTTACTTTACCCTTTAAGATTGGATGCAAGGTGGCTGTCACTCTCTTCTTGTACTTCTTGGCGACTAATTATTACTGGATTCTGGTGGAAGGCCTGTACCTGCACAGCCTTATCTTCATGACCTTCTTCTCAGACAGGAAGTACCTTTGGGGCTTTACTCTGATTGGCTGGGGTGAGTAAACAATCTTCTTCATGTAGACTCATGCCCAATACACAATACACAAAACACTAGGACATAATTATTCGGCTTCTGGCTACAGACACCAAATCATCCAAAATATTTAATCAGTGCTTTCAGTGGACATCTTCTCCAGTTAATTTAAATTAGCTGTCAATTTGTATATCAAACTGATTTTTAATTTTACTCTTGAACAATGGCAAGAGTTACTTTGAGGTATTGTTAATTGTTTCCAGTGCAGCACTGTGACATGCGCTATATCTTTTCGAGACAACAGCAAATGTGTCTGCATTTGTGGATATAATTTGGACTCCACGGCTCCTGCATTGTACACACTGTGCGGAAAAGATGTACATGCACAGCGCATACAATGTGGATGCTGTGTAGCTAAACCACTTCTCTGTTGCTTAAACCAGTGTTGCAGAGCCAGGGCTCAACTATAGGATTTTGTTGTTGTTGTTATTTGTTGTGTTTTTTTCTGCTGGGCCAGTACTTCAGGTTTATATATAAATGCTTTGCCAGTATTTTCACCACCACCACAAAACAAACAAAAAAAATGTTTAATTCATTTATTATTATTATTATTTGCAATACAAGAACAAATAAACTAATACAATTATTTATTAGTTCATTAATTTAAAAAGCACTGAGGTTCTTCTGTATGTAGCAATTTGAAAGTGAAGGTCACTAAAGGTTTCATTAAACAGGTGTTCCTGCAATGTTTGTAACCATCTGGGCCAGCGTGAGAGCCACCCTTGCTGACACTGAGTAAGTGTTTGTGCTTCAAACTGTTTGCCAATATTGCCATGTGTGCATTTATACAGGAATGCAATATTAATTCAGCCTGCGGAACAAATACAATATTCTCTACATGGTAAATAATGTATGCACATGCAGGATGTTTTGCAAAAAGACTCTAGAAATAAAACACAGTATCTTTGTATACTATCTATTAAATATTAATAGGATGTCTGGATTGAGCTTTCTCTCATCTGGTTTATGATCTACAGGTGCTGGGATTTAAGTGCAGGAAACCTGAAATGGATTGTGCAGATCCCTATTTTGACAGCAATTGTTGTAAGTTTACATAAATAAGAAAGAAATTCATAAGTAGACACTTATTTAGACAGAATTCTTTAGATAAAAAGTTTAGTATAAATACAGTCAAGTGTGTACACATTTGACTTAGTTCTGTTGAGCTTCATATGATTCATTCATGTGTCTCAAGTAAATTGCAAATATTATATTTATTTGTCAGCCAGTTCCATGAATGTGAATACACTGTAAGAGTAATTTGTTAATGCAGTTATGTCATGTGTCTATTAGATATGTCTTAATTATGATGCATTAATAAGTGCATATACTTTTTCCCCAAAGGTAAATTTTTTGTTGTTCCTGAATATAATCCGAGTCTTGGCAACAAAACTTAGAGAAACAAATGCAGGAAGATGTGACACCAGACAACAGTATAGGTAAGTGTGTGTGTGTGTGTGTGTGTGTGTGTGTGTGTGTTTGAAAAAAGATTCTTATGTTCATCATGGTTGCATTTATTTGATCAAAACTACAATAAAGAAAACAAAATTGTGTGAAATATTATTATAATACAAAATAAAAGTGTTTGTTTAGATATATGTGGTGTGTGTACTGTGTGTATTTATTATGTGTATATATAAATACACATGCATTTTTTGTAAAGCTGCTTTGAAACAATGTGTATTATGAAAAGGACTATTCAAAATATATATTTACATTCATATATAATGTATATTATATATAAATATAAATATTTTATATATAAACAAAACACATTTTTCTTAAATATATACATGCATGTGTGTATCTTTCTAATTTGCTGATTTGCTGAAGTTGAAACCACACTTTTTTTTTTTTGCACCTTTATTTGAAACATTATAAATTGCTATACTGTTATTTCTGATTGATTTAATGAATCCTTACTGAATAAAAGTGTCAATTACTTAAAAAAAATAGATAAAAAACTGACTCCAAACTTTTGAACAGTATTGAATATTTAAATATAGTTCGGTTCTTATATCTCTTTTTGTTATCTTTTTCTTTATGCCACAGAAAGCTGTTGAAATCGACGCTGGTCCTCATGCCGTTGTTTGGGGTTCACTACATTGTATTCATGGCAATGCCCTATACAGAAGTGTCTGGGGTGCCGTGGCAAATCCAGATGCATTATGAAATGCTTTTTAACTCCAATAAAGAAAACAAAATTGTGTGAAATATTATTATAATAACTGATTTCTATTTTAATATATGAAGAAATTAATTTAAAAATATACTTTCAATCTATTATATATATATATATATATATATATATATATATATATACTAAGCAGTTATTTTAACTCATTCCAGGTAATATTTCAAAAAAGATGTAGACAATTAAGATTGTGCATAGACACAAAAGTATGTTGCTATAACTTGTATCTTTATATTCATGCTCTATTTTCCAGGGATTCTTTGTTGCAATTATATATTGCTTCTGCAATGGAGAGGTAAGAATTAACTTTTATACACTGTAGCTTCTGTGTCCTAAAACTTTGGCAGATAATTGGTTATATCACAAAATTTTCAGATTTACCGCTTTAATCGTTTCATTTAATTAGCATATATTCTCTTAACCAACCCCCAACCCATAACATAACATTGGTAACCCTCTTGAAATATTTGATTTGTCCATTGTTAGATTGTTATTTCTACATCATTTTAATATTACAATTAATTGGTATGTGTAGAAATTTTCATAACTTAAGTATTATAAAGTATTAAAAATATATACAATTATTCTTAGTTCATGTTAACTATTGTGTTAATGAATATGCAACTATATTGCAGTGTTACTGATACATTAAATAAAGTAATCATACAAAATTTGACCTTACAATATCATGCACTTTCCCAACTAATCCTAAACTAACTTTTCTTCACTGAATATTATATTTGACCTTTTTGGTTCTCTTTCTCTGGCTCATGGTGTATTCACTGGTGATTTAAGTGCATTGTTGTTAATAGCTATATATATTTATTAGGAGCATTTGTTTGATCAATGGCACACAAGAGGGGTTTTGAGGCACTCCTCCCTTGTTTATGTACATAACTTGTGCAGTTGAACTGTTGTATAAAAGCAAAATCTGTTGATTTTGTATGATTTTGTCCATATACATATTGCAGTTCATTGTACTCTAGTGTGCTGTTGTCACAAACATTAATGAGAATTAATAGGTTGATTTAAATGACTGTGAAGAAGCAGTAAATGTGTAGCTTAAAAATGGCAAGATTGTGTATCTCCTATTTCCAGAAGAAAACTCACTAGGCTTGACCAGAATATGAACCTTTGAGAAAACACTGTGTCTGTCTTTCATTATTATTTGCAGGTATTTATAGAAGAATGTAGAAAAAAGTTGAAACAACTTGTTTTTAGCTCTGGGTAGATTACTTACAAATTGTAGTCCGTTACTGATTCCAAATTACATGACAAA
>NW_015555703.1:2247517-2250267 GCF_001515605.1 Sinocyclocheilus anshuiensis
ATGATTTTGTCCATATACATATTGCAGTTCATTGTACTCTAGTGTGCTGTTGTCACAAACATTAATGAGAATTAATAGGTTGATTTAAATGACTGTGAAGAAGCAGTAAATGTGTAGCTTAAAAATGGCAAGATTGTCTATCTCCTATTTCCAGAAGAAAACTCACTAGGCTTGACCAGAATATGAACCTTTGAGAAAACACTGTGTCTGTCTTTCATTATTATTTGCAGGTATTTATAGAAGAATGTAGAAAAAAGTTGAAACAACTTGTTTTTAGCTCTGGGTAGATTACTTACAAATTGTAGTCCGTTACTGATTCCAAATTACATGACAAAAATTGTAGTTAGTAACGTAATCCATTACACATTTCAGGTAATATAATCAGATTACTTTTAGATTACTTTTGACCTAACTCACTTATCACATTGATTTCATTAGGATAATGTTGTACCATATTGATTTAATTCAATCATAAAAATGTAAAATTAAAATAAATAATTTTTAAAAATAGCAATAAGTAAAATAAAACACTTACTAAAAGAGATGAAATATTTTATTTGTTTACCTGGATGTGATGTGACCATTAACCAACGCCAGAGAACCGTGAACATGCAAATGTGTTACTTTTCAGACATACGTCAAGAAAATATATTAGGTGAAGGAGGTTTATATGAAAAAAAATACAATAAAATTGGGAATCCCTGCATTATAAATGATGTGAATTTGTGCATTTTAATGTGTTTGAAAGACGAAAGCCTTCAAAAGGCATAATAATACATGCTTAATAAATAACCCACTGAATGATAATTCAAATAACCATTGATATGCTCATCAGTAGTTGATGCAATGTTGAAATGTTGAGAAAACACCTTAAAATTGAAATGATTTAGACAGTGACTTGTCTTTGTGTGAATGTCCACAAAACTGGAAGACTTTCTGAATGCATATAAGCGGTATTTTAGCATGGAAAATTTAAAAGGTGAAAAAGAAGAAGTTGAGAAAACACCTTAAAATTGAAATGATTTAGACAGTGAAAAAGAAGAATTATGAATCATTTATCTCTACTGTGTGAATATGTAATCATGTAATCAATAAAAAAAAGCAAGTAATCTGATTACGAGTATTTTAACATGCAATCTAATTACAAGTACTTAATTTTTAGAATCTGATTTCATAATCCAGTTTACGTAATCAGTTACTGCCCAGCACTGCTTGTTTTATTCACATCTGTGAGCCTGCAGCACAAAAGCAGTCTTAAGTCGCTGGGGTATATTTGTAGCAATAGCCAAAAATACATTGTATGGGTCAAAATTACAGATTTTTCTTTTATGCCAAAAATCATTAGGATATTACGTAAAAATCATGATCCATGAAGATATTTTGTAAATTTCCTACCGTAAATATATCAAAACTTAATTTTTGATTAGTAATATGCATTGCTAAGAACTTCATCTGGACAACTTTAAAGATGATTTTCTCAATATTTTGATTTTTTTTGCACCCTCAGATTCCAGATTTTCAAATAGTTGTATCTCAGCCAAATATCGTCCGATCCTAACAGACCATACATCACTGGACAGCTTATTTATTCAGCTTTCAGATGATGTATAAATCTCAATTTCGGAAAAGTGACACTTAAGACTGATTTTGTGGTCCAGGGTCACATATATTCTAATCTTATCACTCGTTAGGTCCAAGCAGAAATCAAGAAGTCATGGAGTAGGAGGACTCTCGCGCTGGACTTCAAGAGAAAAGCCCGGAGTGGCAGTAACACGTATAGCTATGGACCCATGGTGTCTCACACCAGTGTCACTAACGTGACGGCACGGGGCCCTCTGGCCCTACACCTCACCACCCGCCTGGGGCCCGTCTCCCTCAACGGCCACCGGAACCTTCCGGGATACGTGAAGAACGGCTCGGTCTCTGAGAACTCCATCCCGTCCTCGGGTCAGGAGCTCCATATACAAGAGGAAGAACCTTCGAAGAACGTCCAGGTGGAAAAAAACATCCCGGTGGTGGAGGAGGAAAGAGAAACAGTCATGTGACTTTACAAACCTTAATAAAGACAATGAAAAATGTCGAAGGATTAGACAATCCTTTGTTTCTCAGGATTTCCTCACAATTTGGGTTGTGGGACCATCTCAGATGTATAGTTGGAGACACGGTGACTGACCTAATGGACCAGATATGATCCGTGTCTTTTAAATATCATCATCGTCTTCATCTTCACCAGCAGCATTCGGAGGATGACAACACATTTTGGTTTTAAAAATTGTGGTCAACACATTGTGAACATACAACGCCGGTGCTTTCATGTTGTCAGATCACCTCCTTAGATGAAGAACGGTGAGTTTGCTTCAGGATCAAGTTATATGAAATATATGGCACTGTGGGCCGTCAATTGTAAATAAGATACTCATGATATATATAAAATGTTTTTAATATAATGTTATGTACAGATGCAACTGCCAGTAGGGACACTCTTTGTGTTATGATAGCAGGTTTTTGTTAGTAGAATGTGATATTTCTACATCTATTTGAGCGACTGTCTCGTTTATCCACGTGTTTATTCAGTAGATTTGCCAAATCTTGCCAGACTATCTTTTTTCTTCATGAGTCTGACAGTGAAAACAAAAGTGAATTCCAACAGCTGGTTTTGCTGCTTGATATTACAAATTGGTGTGTCTTACCATATTTTTTTAATGTATTATCTTAATTATGAACACACTGGTTTGTAGTGCAAACAGTTT
>NW_015555703.1:2250749-2255376 GCF_001515605.1 Sinocyclocheilus anshuiensis
AGTGGCTAATGAACCAGAAGTCTCACACATTCACAGAAAACAGCTTTTTTCCACGTTGAAAAATAAGGTGAATACTAAGCATAAAAGAGATATTCTGTATGTATTTTTTTTTTTAATTTTCAGGGTCATTTTTGGCTGCCTTAACCATTGCATTAACCATTTATTATAGCAAATGTATCCGAGTACTTTATAAAACTATTAATAATAGTATTTATAAAAAATAACAGTCCACCACAAAATCTCTATAATCCAAACCCTCAATATGTGTGGGAAGCTTTTCAATGGCCATTTTTATCATCCAAAGGGGAAAATCGTCATCTAATCTGATCGTAACGATTAACTAAGAGTTTTCCCTCAAACTCCTAATTTGCTGCTTATTAATAGTTAGTAAGGTAGGTGTTAAGTTTAGGTATTGGGTCGGGTTAAGGGATCTAGAACATGGTCATGCAGAATAAGGCATTAATATGCATACTAATAAGCTACTAGTTAATTGTGAGAACTGGTCCTTAAAATAAAGTGTTACCGATATTTGTGTTATTTAGCATTATATAACAGATAGTTCCGGTCCTTGATTCTGATTGGCTGAGCCACGTTCGAAGCTGTTGTAAATTACTCTACAAACACACACCTTTGTTTACTTCTGAGTGTTGCTCAGCAACCACTTTGTAGCAACCACAACTGTTTCTGAGGAACTACATTGTTTGGTGGAAGAATACTGTTTTTATTAATATCATGTGGTTTACAGTGAATTTATAACAGCTAAGGGTTTTAGGCACTCCGCTTTGCGTCTAACAACGCCCCTCAGCTGTTATAAATTCACTGTAAACCACGGCTTCACGGGGCTTATTGCTTTATTTAATTATTGCAGGTTTGCATCATATTCTGAGTTTGCACTTCACTGTTTTTTATTCATTTTGAGGAATACTGAATCTGTTTTTGTGCTGTCAGTCAATGGGAAAACAAAGTAACTGGCCTTACTTATCTGAGAAAATAACTATTTTCTTGTAAATTAAAAAGCAATGCGTTACTTTACTAGTTACTTGAAAAAAATGAATCTGATACATAACTCACATTACTTGTAATGCGTTACCCCCAATACTGTATATCAGCAATACAATAATTATTAATAACAAGCCATATAATATGAGGAATCATTCATATCCAAAGCACAAACAGTGCAGGACGAGTTATACATAAGCAGACATTTAATAATAAAGGTAAGGTGTGCATTCACATCGTTAACTCTACAGTAATAGCACCACTAATTATTGCATTATATAATACTTAACAGATCATTACAGTTTGCATTCTGCAGGAATGACTCAAATATTTTCATAAATATACTGATAAGTATATTATGTTTTTAATAATGCATTCATGAAAATTATTATATTGCCTTATAATATATCCTTTGGCAGCACCCAGTATACCTTTTTATTTTGGTGTTTTCTGTTATTTGGTTTCATTTTTAGACTATATATTTCAAGTGTCGGGCCATGGATGAACAAAATACTGAGTAAATCAGTTAGCAGCAGCATTATGATCTGTAGTTTTCAGGGAATTCTTCTCCATTAAAGGCGCCATTCGAGTTGTTCATTGAAAGCACCTGTACATTATTATACATTATCTTCATTGGTTAATAAATGAGCGTTTTCATCCTGAAAAGCCTTTTATTATACCTACTCATGCTTCAATCCTCAGTCATACATTACTGTATATGAGAAGCTGAAAATCTTTTATATATATGTATATATATATATATATATATATATAGCCATAAGGAAGAACAAATGTGTATATGGGTAATGAACCCTTTATTTGTTGGTATTTATCTGAAGTCAGTATTAGAGGTTTAGAGGCTCATGGTCTATGTATAATATAATGCTGCTTTTTATTATTCCATGTATGTACGTCAATGTTGTGTTTACACAATACATAAAAATGTCCATCCAGTCATGAGCTAAATGTTCATTTGCATATGTTTTGGAATGTTATGAAAAGACTGTAATCAAGGTTATGATGTCATATGCTGGCAGTTCAGTATACAGCAGTACATATGCTGAAATATAAAAAAAAAAAAAAAAAAAAATTTATATTCCCAGCAATTATTTTTTTGCTAGTCAATAACTTCAATCCTTTGCTCAACAAAATAAACTTTAACAAAAAATATACATATGCATTCTGCTTTGCTTTATATGACACTTTTGAAATTTGAGGACAGATCAAAGCAACAACTTTTCAATCAAGTTTTTACCATTAAATGTATTCTCTTCTTTTCAGCTGTATTATTTATAAAATGTCATCTGTTTTTGCAATTTTTATGCCTTGGTACTCAATAACATTTGAGACTTTGTTTTAGCTATTAACAGCGAATGATTTGGCAATAACTGCTTGAATGATGGATGTGCAAGTTCTGTTAAATAGTGAGGTTTCATGACAGATCAATCAGAGAAGAAATTGATCTTGTTTTACTGCTTTCAATAACTGTTAATCTCTGCTTTGCTCGTGTGCTTTTTATTACATAGTTTTATTACATCCCATCATTCATGTCCTCAGTAGAAGTGTTTTGACACGAATATTTTACCCAAAAAATGAAAATTGTCACCATTTGCTTTCTTTCTCCAGCGGACCTCCTTCAAAATATTTTGAAATGTTTGAAATATTTTGTTGTTGATGTTGTTTATATGTTCTGTTACATAAATGCAGCCTAACTTTTCTATGTACACCAGTGTTGTATTATTTAGTGCTGATGTGTATCACGTGAAAAATAAATGAAAATGTGTAATTAACAGAGAATCATTTATTGTCGATATTTACAATTTACAATAAAATAAATATGCTGTAAATGTACATTTATACATTTTCTTACAAAAAAATAAAAAATGGCTAGTGAAAGTTTAGCACACACCATTAAGGTGACTAAATGTTCACTTTTTTGCAGGCTTCTTGGCACCGCCCTTGGCTCCACCTCCTTTCCCTCCTTTTTCTTCTCCTTTCTCGCCTCCTTTCTCTCCACCTCCCTTTTTACCTTTCCCTCCATCCGACGCCTCTTTCTTTGATGCTCCTTTCTCTCCTTTTTCTCCCTTTTCCCCTTTCTTCTTTGTGGTTTCATCCTTCTCCTCTCCCTTCCCTTCTTTTCCTTCTTTTGCACCCTTGCCTTCCTTTTTGCCTTCTTTTTCTTTCTTCTTTCCCTTTTCTGCGTCAACCTTTCCCGTAACAGTTGGCACCTCCTCCTTCTCCTCAGGCTTCGCCGCTAAACCAAAGAAAGAAAGAAAGAGCAGGATTGGGTCAACAGTACTGATATATCTGGTGAAATATTGAACTAATTTCCCCCATAATTACAAGGAAACAGCAAGTGACACTGAATTAATTGTAATTTGGAAGTATAAAGACTGAAATAGTATTTTCTTGAAAAACACACTCTAATAATCTTTAGTTACAACTTCAAAAACCATGTTTTGCAGTGTATAGTCTCCACCGAATGACAGTAAATGTCAAAAAAAAAAGATGAGAGAAATGATACAGTACGGTGCAGAATTGCCCTCCATTGTCCTACGATGGAAAAAATCTTACATTACATGTGTACATTTACTTTTTACTTGTACTTGGTTTTCAGAGATGCTATGTGTAAAATATTAACAAATGCATTTTAACTGAACTGCACTGGGATCAAATCGACCCGAAACAGAAGCAACGTTACACTCCTGGATGCCAGTCACATTTTTGTATGTCTATTTTGTTATACAGCTGAGGCTTTTTGCCAGAGGTTTACCATTTTTATTGTGCATATAAATTAGTTCATTATCTTCCGTATTTATTTTTTACAGGTGGTTTACCTATATTTTGAATTTTGCACTCCATTGCTTTGTGCTTTATGGTTAACGGAAATGTCTGTCAAATTTCTGGATAATGTCCTGGCAGAAAATGCCAGGACATTACCGGTGCATTTTTTTTAAATTTTAATATAAATATGAATATATAAATATTGATATAAATATGAATATATAAATATGAAAAAGTACATTTATTATACCAACACAAGGTCACATCAAGACCCTGTTCCAGCAATGAAAATTACACAACTCCACACATCATGATTCACAAACTACAACAATAAATACTACTATTGCTATTTTAAAAATGTTCTTTCTGTCTAAAAAGATCTTTTACAACACGCTCCCTTCTTTTAACAAGCTCTCCACAACATATTGAGCAGACAGGAGAAACACTGATAGAGATGTTAGGAAAGATGTCCAAATGGAGCAGACAGCATTGTTATGTCAGTTAATTGGTTTCAGATTGATCAGCCGGCTGAAGACAAATATATTGTGTCTCTGGCCTAATACACAGGCAAAACCCAGGGCAACAAAAGGACAATTTTATAGCACTTACAGCATTTTCAAAACATACAATCAGCTTTCTTCATCCTTTTATACTATCTATATAATAATATTGATTTATTAAATATAAAAGCGTGAAGTTTCAGCAACTGTATTTTGAGATTTTAACAAAGCCGTTTCTCGTATATAAGCAAACGTGCTTCGCTCTGAATTCCATCAAACATTTTTA
This sequence comes from Sinocyclocheilus anshuiensis, assembly GCF_001515605.1. Classification (NCBI taxonomy): domain Eukaryota; kingdom Metazoa; phylum Chordata; class Actinopteri; order Cypriniformes; family Cyprinidae; genus Sinocyclocheilus; species Sinocyclocheilus anshuiensis. Next base: position 2,255,319 of record NW_015555703.1, read on the forward strand.
TGGGAAAATGTTCCAACTGTAATATTTTCCCTCCCGCATGTTGCACACAATCCCAGCG
>NW_015555703.1:2255423-2284758 GCF_001515605.1 Sinocyclocheilus anshuiensis
TGCTCCGAGGGGCCATTCTTAGCAGATGATTGATACTAGGACGTGTACAAGCTCTGTGAGACACACATGCTGCTTGAAAGAATAATATTTGTGTAATGTTTAATAACATGCATTTATAATTGGACCAAACATGACAGAATCCATATGTTAGACAGTAAACGGATGAGCAACCCAAAATTTGAGCTAATGTAACGAACTCAACAAATAAATGAAATACTGTAACTTTCAATAAGCAATTCTTATGCAGTAGTTTATCACATTTAAACATGTCGCCTTCAAAGTGTTTGTTCAGGTGGAAAAATGCTTGTATATTTCCAAACACAGAGCAGCAGCCATTTGAAAGCTCACATAGGCTTTAAATGTGTCCATTCTGTCTGTCACGAAAGTGTAGAAATGCAATGCGACGTGTCATCGGGTATGAAAACTGTCATTTGCACAGATTTTCCATTCATTCAGCAGCTATTAGCACAACAGTCACACATACAAAATAATACATGCCACAGTTCATGTCTTAAAAATAAAACATATCTGAGCATGAAAGAGCAGTGAAAGGCATGGAAAATATTACATCTCTATACTGTGTAGACAGTTATTTGGATATTTTATTTCTGATGATTCTTGATTATTTACATCTCATTTTGGGGAGAAGATCATGCCTGAGTTATATTTTCATGAACGTTAAACACAATTTCCCCTAAATTCTTATAACTGTAACACTATGTTCTGGCTACATGATTAAAATCCTAACTAAAATGTCTAACATGAAATGGCTGTGGTGAAAAAGTACCGTATTATTTGCTATGAAACAACAAAGGTTGTAGTCCTGAGGAGGTCTTTTCAATCCTAAAGGAGAACAGAGGGGTTTCCGTTGAGCTTTTCAGCTGCTGCATGTCCGTGTGGATGATGTTGTCTGTGTAAGTCAGCATTAAAACACTGCAATCATCCAACAACTGTTCTGTGTCTAACAGCAATGTGCGGAAATCGCCTACCCTGTAATTACAGACCAGAGCTTCATCTTCTCAAAAATGCCTGCTGTATAAATATTGACAAATTAAATATACCGTATTACTGGGACCCAATGCTTTTCTTTTTTCCATTTATTTATTTGTTTATTTCAACTTTGAAGCACAATTTTACAAATACAGGACATATGATGAGGAACTTCATTGGAAAAATAGATCTTTTGGTGTAACACAAGGCTGTAAAAACGACCTTTAATAGTAACCAAAGTGTGTGTTCGGGTTCATCTTACAACTATAGGAGTAAAGTTTGAAGACAAACTTTGATGTTGGCTTGGCAAAGCTTTGTCTGAAAGTTTCAAAGAACTTTTAAAAACTTGAAGTTTGAAGGTTTTACTCAAGAGAAGGTCAGTAAAATTTTTGCTAACATGTTTTAGCACAATGCTAGCATATCGTTGACATGTTTAACAGGTTGATAGCATTATTTAGCAAGCTTTAGTATGTGGAAATATGTTAACACATTGCTAATAACATATTGCTAGCACTTTTTAGCATGTTGGTGGTATTATTTAACATATTAGCATGTTTTAGCATATTGCTAACATGTACTGGCATGGTTTAACACAATACTAACATGTTTTAGCATGATTTAGCTCATTGTTAACTTGATTCCAGCATGTTTTCCCTGACCTAGGCATGTTTGCTGAATTTGTGTGTGATTGTTTATGGCATCCTCTGCAGTGGTTGGTTTAGTTTAGCTAATCTTGCTTCATCACATAATTTTGTGCTATTATGCGCAGTAGAGAGAGAGTGTAATGCAGGGGTCTTCAAGTGAAATTGCTTGAGGTCCAGCAATGAACCCTCCTCACCAGCCGAGGTCTGGACAATTATATACCTAAAAACATGAATTGATGGGTTTTGCAGACCAGGGTATCTGCGGGATATTTAAGCTCATATTTAAGACTTTTTTGAAGACCTTTTTAAGACCTGCACAAATGAAATTAAAATGAATGTAAAAAGCATGATTCACAACTCAGATACAGGCAGGGCCGGTTCTAGACATTTGGAGGCCCCCCACCCCCAATAAAAAGCACTTGAAACAAATATGATTCCTGTACAACCTTTAATTATACATTTAGTATATTTTTACTTATACAGTACCAGTCAAAACTTTGGACACATGACTGTTTTTAATGTTTTTGAAAGAAGTCTCTTATGCTCATAATGTAACACCCCTGTGGACTGTTTGTTGTGGTTTCTTCCCCTTGTGTTGGTTTAGCCCGTCTAATCATTAGTTAATTACCCTCATTGTGTTCACCTGTCTGCCCCTCGTTATCTGCCCTATAAGTTCCTGTCTCTTGTATTCTAGTATGGTTGGTTATTGTGAATGTTACCCCGAGTGTGTGTCTCCTCTACCCGAATCTGCCTTGTTGTCTCTACATTAAATATCCTTATTTGAATCCTTGTCGTCCTCGTCATCCTGCCTGCCTCCACACACCTTGACCGTGACACATAAGGCCTGCATTTATTTGATCAAAAATAACAGTAATATTAACATTATTTAAAATTATTATTATAATTTAAAATAATGGTTTTCTATTTTACTGTACTTTAGAATATAACTTATTGCTCTGATGCATAGCTGAATTTTCAGCATCATTACTCCCGTCTTCAGTGTCACATGATCCTTCAGAAATCATTCTAATATGCTGATTTATTAACAATGTTAGAAACAGTTGTGCTGCTTAATATTTATTTTATAACCTGTGATACTTTTGTCAGGATATTTCTGATGATTAAAAAGTTGTTTAAACAAATAGAAATATTTTATAACAATATAAGTCTTTCACTTTTTATCAATTTAACACATCCTAACAACAATATAATAATGGTTCCTACACCCTTACTCTAAATAAATTTTCAGCACCAACAGTTCTTCTTTTTTATAACATTTTGCACAACCTAAATGGATTCCATGGCTGAATATAATAATGGTTCCTACACCCTTACTCTAAATAAATTTTCAGCACCAACAGTTTTTCTTTTTTATAACATTTTGCACAACCTAAATGGATTCCATGGCTTTTGTTTCTTCAATTTACTATGAAATAACGTCTAACCTGCGTGGGGCAGATAGCCGTGAGGTTAATGATTTGGCCTGCGGGCTCAAAGGTCAGAGATTGAATCTCAAGGTTAGTAAGGAGTGTGAGTGAGACCCGTCTTGGACAATTACTGAGACGACTCCTTGTCTCTGCTCTTCAGTTGTTCCAGCAGTTCTGGGCCTGAAACCAGTCATGCTCTGGGTAATTCATTAAAAGCATGGAAGGCAAACATGGATAATGAAATACTTCTGCAAACAGTTCAGCAAGCTTGGAAGTTTTCAAACCGATATTAATGCACAGTTTTGTGACAACAATCTACTGCTTAGTATCCAAGAACAAGCTTGACAAAAGAGACAAACCAACTAAAATAAGCATTTATACAACTGAACTATTTTCATTTTTTATTCTAAATGAAAACCCAAACCAACAGTGTTAACTTTCAAAAACTCCCCAGTTATGAAGTAGTCTCGGGTTATTTGAACACATTCCAGTTTTTTTAAGATGATGTAATGATGTTACCAGTACTTTCTAGTAGCCTAGAACTAAAAACATCGACGTGATACACTCATGGGCGTCAATCACTTCACTAAATACTTGCTGGCTAATAAATAAATAATTATGAATCCATCTGTTTTCAAATCCACATCATTTGAATATCACAACATCAATGTCTGTCAAAAATCACGTGCACAACACATGGTAGTATTTACGGGAAGCAGAGGTCCAGCGAGAGCACGCATTGCCTGGAAAACCTACGCTACCAGATGTTTTGACTATGTCATCGCTTTCCAAGAAGAAGGAGAAAATTGCGCCGTCAGCATGCTGTCTGTCAAAGAGAGTAACGTACTTAATACATAACGCATATGATTATAAATCTGGTCTTCACTTGCTGAAATTAAATCGTAATTATCAAAGAACTGAGGAAAATACTTCACACTGGATGCTAAAGAGAATAAAAGCCAATCCAATTGAAAGACTTCACCGTGTTAGTTAACATAGTACAACATATGTTTGTATAACATGTGTATGTTATTTGACGGACGGATTTTTTATGCACAAACTATATATTCTGAAAGGCAAACTGGACTAAGTTTAAAACTAAGAAAACACCTTCATGATTGAGGTGATACCTTTGTAAAAGTTGATGTCGCTGTAATATTCCAATAAGTTTAATCGGGTGCAAGACACATTGAAAACAGCAGTCATGCTTCGGATCATTCCTGAGTTTCTCTTTGGGATCCTAGAAGTCTCAGGAGGACTTTTAAGTTGTCCTAGGATTAGGAGACACTTTTAACATTAAAATGCTTTGTGAATTACTCTTAAATTTATGAGCCATAAAATTAGAAGTGACACACCCCTATAATTTTTAAGAGTTGCTTAAGAGTTTTTAAGAGGAGAAACTTTTAGCCTTAAGATTTTTTGCAAATATGGCCTTTGAGAAATATGGCCTTTGACAATAGCGAATCGCTATTAACTAGTTGCTTATTAGCATGCATATTTACTGTTTATTAGTAATTATAAAGCACATGTTAATGCATGGCCATTTTCTAGATTCCTTAAGCATACCTAAACTTACCTACTACAACAACTACCTTACTCACTATCAATAAGCAGCAAATTAGGGAACTCAAACCTTGTGTTTTAGTAGTCCAATGACCTCTTATATGTCAAAAGATCAGGGGAAATTTGATTTCTCAATTTGTGACCCCTTTAAATAATGAGCTTGTAGTTTGTCAAAGATACAGTGTCAAAAGTAGCTTTCTTAACAATGAACGAAAAATGTCTCTGTATAAACACATGTACATGGTAATTATGGTGTAATCAGATAATATATATCCAGGATAATTCCTTACCAGTTAAAGACATTGTATGAATTCAATTGCTTTAAAGTTAAACAGTGAATAACTTTTAAGAATAAGTCTTTTTTCACTTCATAAAGCATACCACGACAGACAAACAGCGTGCTGTTTAAATCAAAGTTTTGATCACAAATACAGTATACCCTCGTGCTTCATACAGAGTGAAAGATGTGATCGTAAACCACACAATCAGGATGCTCCTCTCTGAATGATATTTAAATCACATTTTTTTATGGGTGACCTAATTAATCCATATGTAGCCGCAGTGGAAACCCACTGACATTATTTGCATAGCTGCCTGTGAAAAATGCACGTGTCCACAGAACGAAGCCACAAGTGTGTGATACATTCCATCTATGAACATAAAGAACAGGCAATCGCATGGTGCCTGATGAGGGGATCTTCCTGTGCTAAATGGTCTCCGTGGCATCTGGGAGAGTCCCATTAGAATGTTTTTAGCTCTAATGATGAATATAATTAAGTCAGGGTTCGTGTTGGTAAGTGCGAGCCTCAGTGGGTTTGTTTGTTTCAACCATACTGCGTTATCCTTGGCACTGTGTGTGCGTACAGTTCTCCACACCTCATTCATGTGCGCAGATGGAACGTCAATGTTGAGTTCCATCTCATGCATATTGCAGTTTTCTGAGGCCCGTTGCGCTGTGAAAAAATTATTGCCTATTTACAGTCTGTCAAAGAATGCTTTATCAACCATGATCCTCTTGAAATAATGAGGCTACAAATATTCTTCTTTTTGACAGACGATCCATAATGTGACAGTGCCACAGTGGACCAATGTAGAAATTTGCATGCGATGCTTGAGGAGGGTTTTTATTTTTATCTTCATGTGTTAAATATAAGCCTTTATTCCTGAAACAATCTCAACACTGCTGCAAAAGACGCTGCAGTGATTGATGGAATTGTCCATGTTTTCACTGTTTTATATGGTAGGAGGCGCTATTACACATCTTCTCAAAGAGTACTGAATCTCCGGATCAAAACACAACGAAGAAGAAGCAGAAACAAGAGATTGCAAAGTGACTTGTGACTCACAAGTCAGTCAGAGATCTCATGGTATGCACAGCATACGGCCATGCAGCTGCAGGCATCACTAATCATATCAATATTCATAATTATGTAAATGTTTTAAATAGGAGACATCAATAAGCAAGATATACAGTCCTGGTCAGAAAGACAGTTAAAGGTTATTTTTTTATTCAGGTTTAAAAGGGACAGAGACAGACACACACAGTATTAAATAAAGTCAACATGAAACAGAATTCACAACCCGTTTTTGTGTTTGGAAAACGCTATGGACCTGTTTTATAGAAGATGCATTAAAAGGCATTTTCAGAAAGAGATATTAACATTGACTTGTGTTGTGTTGAGAGAGTCTTTACAAGTGTGTCTTCCAAAGCATAGCGCAACTTACAACTGTGATTAATAATGTGATTTATGCTGAAATACGAGTCTATCACATATTAATATTATTTACTGGTGATGTACTCAGAAATATGTGCTATTACAAAGCTGCCAAGTGATACAAGCAAGACCAACTTTTATATTCTTACATGATTTCACTCTGCAAAAGTCTACCTCAACCTTTCTGAATGTCAAGAGAATTCATGAGTTTATGTGTCAAAGAAACCTTATTGTTTCAATAAGTGGTTTATGCTTGAAAGGCTGTTACGTTCTTATGCTGCGCTTTAGTGGACTCTATAGAGAATGTCAAGGACTGCTTCACTTATTCACAAAGAAGTCACACTGCCAACATTGCTCAATATGATCTGCTGTATAATTCAGGTTTATTATGGTAAAATTTGCAGATTTAAGCAAATGCAGTGACAACAAAATAAAATATGTGCCACCAGAAAACAGCCAGCATGTTCTGTGTGTGCAACAATGACTCTGTTTTCTTCTGCAGAGCTGCTACAGCTGAAATTGAAGTCGGTTCATAATTGATAAACTTTGACACATTTCTCTATTGTGTAAAGAGCTGTATAAATAAATGTGACTTGAATGTGAGTAGCTTTCCCAAAACTGGCATACACACACACACTCACACACACATACATATATATATATATAAACTAAATTAATTTTGCTGATGAGCCTTTAAACTCTAAGTTGTGGGAGAGTGGTCCTCAAAGGTCCAGTTTATGGATCTGGTACATCAATTTATTTATTTTTTTCTTAGAAAAACTGTACACCAACGAATCATGCATAATAAGAGCAGAAAGTTAAGTTAAGTTAAGTTAAAGGGGTCATATGATGCGATTTAAATTTTTCCTTTCTCTTTGGAGTGTTACAAGCTCTTGGTGCATAAAGAAGATCTGTAAAGTTGCAAAGACACCAAATACACAACATAATGTTCTTTTTAACAGCATCATATGACCCCTTTAAGTTAAGTTAAGTTAAGTTAAGTTAAGTTAAGAGAGTAAAAGTATGGGGTCAATTCTGATTCAGCGTTGACTTTAAAAGACAGCGCAGGAAAAAGTAAAGATATGTGCTTTTTACTCATTGACTACTTTATATTTTCTAAGATGCACCTAAGGATTCACTTGCATTTACATTTGCATCTTTCACTAACATATACTGTACTGACAGCAGATTCTAATCGCAGGCAAAACTTAACCTCAAAGACACTGCGAGCAGCATATTTCACCAGTTTCATCATAGATAGCCTTTTCTACTCTAAGGCATCCAGGAGTGCAGGCTGAGGACAGGCACGCAGAAAGAACAGGAGAGCTCGAGTGCATTGGTCTAAGTGACTGGATTGGCGGGTTCATCTTCTTCCCTGTCCACAGGAAGTTGTCCACTATCATGAGCCTGTACCTGCTCAGAGACTGTCTGCAGAGCTGACGCTTCCGCAAGAGCTGAGTAAACACACAAGAGATGTGAAGAGGGAAGAGAATACAGATAAGCCGAGGGAAAGATCAATAGCACTGGAAAAAAGACAGATGACATTAGACACATCAGCTGAAAGAAAAGATTTGAAATGAAATGCAGGAAAATATAGAAGAAATGTGTAAAAGGAAAAATGACAATTCAGTGGCGATGCATGGCTTTTCTAGATTTCTATCAGAATGGAAATCTGCACAAATCTGCATGCCTAAGGAAGAAAAACAGTGCAGGACTTCTGAATAAAGAGTTGTTTAGCCAGTGATCCAATGCCATGCTTAGCGTGACAACTTTAAAATACACCAACAAGACGTTTTTATTCTCTACTAAAGGGTCAATACCAGCTGACAGTACGTGTTTATTTTTTCACACAAAGTGTTAGAATTTTTTTGCTGAATAAAATGTTTCAATGACAAATTTTCATTAAGCACCGAAGGTCATTTTCCATCATGAGAATTTAGAATTAAAAAAAAAAAAAAAAAAAAACTATTTTTGACCTCCTACTAGATATTGGTCCGATTTTCACAAAAATTGAACCAGAACACACAAACAAATTTGATGAAGAGCTCGCCAAAAAAAATGTGAGGCTATATCACAGCAGCACTTTAGCGTATTTAGACCAAACTTGCTGTGTGTTATAATAACCATGACCTGAGGGTACCTTCAGAGTTTCAGCACAGTTCCACCTAGTGGTCAGGAGATATGAAAAATTGACTTTTTTGCTCATAATTTCATAACGGTTTGGCCAAAAATCACAAGGCTTCTCTCTTTAGATTCAGAGTAGCATACCAAGTCAAACAATACCCAATATTCCCATGTCGGCCATTTTGTGCATCAGCCATTTAGAAATTTGCCGTAAAATGCTATATTATATGAATGCATTGGTGTATCATTACGAAATTCGGTATGTCTCTTCGGCACGATACCATGAAGGTACTGAAAAAAGTTTTGGGGCAGCACCACCTACGAAAAAGGTTATGGATTTCATATCGATAGATCTCATTTTTTACGTCAACAAATTTGATGGCATGTTGCCAAATTGCATCTGAGGCTATATCTCTGCGAAGCTTTGTCATATTGACACCAAACTTTATGTGTCATTGACATTGTCACCTCACACTGAACACACCACATCAATTTGATTTGCCACCTACTGGTCAAAAGCAATAAACCATTAAATCATGTTACTACTGGTTTTACTTATGGTTTTTCAACCATTTTGCTTAACATAGCCTCTAAATATCTTTATTTAATCATTTTTGCCATTTTTTCCCCAATATTCATATGTCTGCATAGGTTGATAAACGTCTCGGTTACTTGTGTAACCCTCGTTCCCTGAAGGAGGGAACGGAGACGTTATGTCAGTCGTGACTGACGAATTGGTATCTCGCCCGAGAGCCCAATCACCTTCGAGTGTTAACTAAACAAGCCAATGACAGTTGGCGTGCGTGTTTCGCCACGCGCACCCCGCCCCGCAGCGCGGGTATAAAAGGAGAGCGCGTGCAAACGCACATCAGTTTTTCGCTGAGGAGCCGAGACGACGTGCCCCGGCCGTACAGCGGTGGTACAGCAACTGTGGCGACGGGACGTAACGTCTCCGTTCCCTCCTTCAGGGAATGAGGGTTACACAAGTAACCGAGACGTTCCCTTTTCGAGGCGCCCCGCGCCAATGCCCAAGAAGATGCCACTCCTCTCGTAGAGTGAGCTCTCACTCCGAGGGGGCAAGGTAACCGTTGGGCCTGGTAAGCTAAGACTATAGCTTCCACTAACCAGTGGGCAAGTCTTTGTTTGGAGACAGCCTTTCCCTTCTGCTGTCCTCCGAAGCAGACAAAGAGCTGGTCTGAGGTCCTGAAGCTCCGCGTACGGTCCACGTAAATGCGCAGAGCACGAACGGGACAGAGCAGAGCGATGGCTGGGTCTGCCTCCTCCCGGGGCAGCGCTTGCAAGTTCACCACCTGATCCCTAAAAGGCGTGGTTGGAACTTTGGGCACATATCCAGGCCGGGGACTCAGGACAACGTGAGAGTTACCCGTACCGAAGTCTAGGCACGAATCGTCGACCGAAAATGCCTGCATGTCCCCTACCCTCTTGACCGAGGCCAATGCGGTGAGGAGCACTGTCTTCTCCCTGTCCGAAGAAAGGCAAGATCCGCCCACGGGCTGAAGGTGTGACGGCAGAACGGGGTGACAGAAACCCGGTATGTGCCGTGTCGCCATGCCCATCTCGGGACCCGGTCGTGACGGAGGAGCTAGAGCGGGGCATGGCAAGGGGGATATCCCCCCGTTTAATGAGGAGGTATCTAGACCGCAACATCGCGATGGTCATGTTCCCGCACTGAGAACATGTCTCATCCACGAGCGCTGCTTCAGCGTGCTGAAAGCCCAAGCACGAGACACAGCGATCGTGACCGTCAGATGAAGCCAGGAAACGACCACATCCAGAAACGCACGAGCGGGAAGCCATCTTTAAAAAGACGCCCGTCGCTCGTGGAGCTCTTTTAGAAAGGAAAAACACTCTTTTAGAGAGAGCGCTGAAGCGCCCAGGGGAGGTCGCGGCGGGACCGCAGAATGGAAGCTGCAGCTCGCCGAGGTTTCAGGAGCCTGAATGGCAACCCCCGCTGACACGCCGTAACACCAACGCCAGCCGTTTTTCAAAACACTCGCGGAGATTTGTCTTGTAGAAGGCTCGGCTCCGAAGCGAAAAGCTGATGTGCGTTTGCACGCGCTCTCCTTTTATACCCGCGCTGCGGGACGGGGTGTGCGTGGCGAAACACGCACGCCAACTGTCATTGGCTTGTTTAGTTAACACTCGAAGGTGATTGGGCTCTCGGGCGAGATCCCAATTCGTCAGTCACGACTGACGTAACGTCGAACGTGACTGACTGAAAGGGAACTATTCGCAGCAGCGTATGTATGTATTCATTCATTTACTTAATAAAACAAATAGTTTAATGTAAGTAATACTGGGAATATTACACAATGGGATAATGCAAATGAAACAGACCAAAATAACAGACAAAAACAAAGATGATGGTCACAAATCAGACAATAACAGTGTCAGATTTCTATAATCTTAAAGAGCAAATAGCCTGTGTGGCACTTACCTCCCGGCATCTCTGTGAGCTCGTTGAGGGGGGGCACCGTCTCCAGTGTGTTGGCATAGGTTTTTGCAGCTTGTCTTTGTACATTCCGAGCCTCTATCTCTTTTTTTGTTCGTGGAATTCGGCATTTGAAGATGCAGCACAGTGTTATTACTGTGAAATGAGGAAGAAAGCTTTGAAATATTTGAAAGAGTTTTCCTTCACAACAGGCAGCATATCATATCTCTTTGTTATGTAATTGATATTTTCCTCTTGGGAATTTCATTAAATCACTTAATGTGATTCACTATATGTAAATAATTTTTTTTGTCATCTATTCATGTGTATTCTGAATGCAAATATGTGCAGAGCTTGCCATTTTAAAGAGGTCACCCACAAATTAAAATTCTGTTATCATTAAGTCACCCTAATGTCAATAATAATTATACTTAAAAATAACATAAAACCTATTTCTTCTGTGGAACACAAAAGGAGTTTTTTTTTTTATATATATATATTGGCTGCTCTTTTCCACGCAGTTAACAATGAATGGAGACTGGAGTTTTTGAGCTTCAAAAACGACACTGCATAGGTTTCATTAAAGTTTTATAACAAAGTCTATAAAATTGTGTGCTATATTCCAAGTCTTATGAAGATAAAGTGCTCTTTGTCACTTTGGAGCTTGACAGCCACAGTGCTCACATTCATTATATTGAAAAGAGTGGCTAAAATATACCTTTTGTGCTCCAAGCACGAGACAAAGAATGTCATATGGGAACAATATAGTGAACAAATAGTTATAGTAAATGATGGATTTTTTTTTCTTTTAGACACTTACTAATTGCTAGGATGAACATGGAGAAAATGCCTACAACCTGCCATAATCGAAGACCCCAAAACACCACTGATTCTGAAGTGACTGGATCTGGCTTTTTTGGAGGGTCTGTTGGCAGAAGCTGCAGGGATAAAAGAAAAAAAATTATATTTGTCCTACATCTCTCGTAATATCCAGGTAATTGCACCACTGAAAGGGCAGCAGCAGCAGTGATTAAGAAATTTTAAACTACCACTTTCACATGGTGATCACATTGGAAAGAAGAGAGGCAGAAACATTTGAGGCTGTAAACTGCTTACAGTGAATTTTTAGACAAAAGTGTTTTCATGCATTAAACATGTATTTATAGCATTTGAAATGTTTTATTGATCGATTTAATGTGTCCTGTGATCATAATCAATATCAGTTCCTTTCAAAAACACAAAACTTTTGAATAGTTAACTCCAGCTTTGACAGTTTCAAGAGGCCTGGCACCATGTGTGACAGGAGCTTTAATGTGAAAATGTGTTGCTTTTGTTTAAATAATTCAGTATATATGTCATACAGTACGAATCATTGGTGGTCAGTGTTGACATGTTGACGTGTTGTCCAAGTTCCTCCACACAGATTATCACTCCATATCTCATTTGAAATCTGCACTCCTGAACTATTATACCTGCAGACTTCACTTGTCCCCAGTCCCTAGGCCTGAAGGTCATATACTGATAATAAATCTATGAGGTCCTTGTTGATACAAACCAGTGTTCATGGGAACTGTACTGTCCACATAAAAATGTATGTGGTCGGTCATGCAATGACTATGTCCATCTTCACATAGTGACTCAAAATATATCTTCCAGTCTGTCACCTCAAGACATTTTGGAGACCAGATTCTACTAGTTCTGGTGGTGACAAGCAGAATGATGTCTGTTAAGATGTCATGTACCAACATGACTGTAGTTTAATCTGCCAAGGAGTGACATGTCCTTTTGACACATGCATATAACGAGTACTGTATAGTGCACACACAAACAGATTTAAATTTGTGAAGGTTGAGAGTAAACATTAATATATAATGATACACATGGTGAAGGTTCTGACAACTGTTTTGCCACCAGTGGTTGCACAGGGCAAAGTGCACACAAACCTATAGAGTGAATTAGTGCCACACCACGTAGGTTAATAATTTTTTCTATTAATTTTGTCCCATAGGGATTTAAAAAAAAAAAGTATTTGTTAAAGCAATATAACCTGCTACGAGGAGAATCACAACATTGCTCTCTGATTGGTTGAATTTTCTGTACAGCATCATAGGTTATGTAGTTTTTCACCAGGTATTCTGCTATTAAACACAATTATTTAAGGCATAATTGTTTAAAACGAAAGCATATACCATCTATTAAAAGTTGGTCTGTATTTAAAGGTTTATCAATCAATTTTCAAGAAAATTAATGGCATTTTTACTTCTGGAACCTGACTGCTGTGCTCTATTGTCTTCTGGTTTGTTACTTACTGAACGAAATCAATAGAGCCCACCCAAGTCTCTAAGAATCTGATCACTCAAAAAAGTAACAGCACATTTCTCCTCAACAAGCAGCACAATCATATACGTAAATGTAAATGATGCACAATAAATTTTAAAATGTAGGGTAAAGGGTTTGTTCGAATCTCCAACACTAAGTGTCACCAAAAGAAATAGTGATGCTTGCCTTAGCAAAAAGCACTAATAATTAGAATTGACTTATACCATTAGTATTTAGAATTGACTGATTAGCATGATATTTTTGCTAGATAAAGGGTAACATTTCCATCAGCGAGGCTGGAGATAGGACATGTCCCTTCAGCTAAAAGTAAATTACTATTGATGTTTCTGTCTTATTCAATAAACCCTGAGATTTTCACATGGTCACCTGCTATGGTACATCGACAGACAGTGTGCTGAATGCTCATTCAGACATTCATAGCATGCCACCTGTGTTTCTCCAGTTTACTGCACAAGCAACCTAACAATATACATGCAGAAATTCTTGTTGGATTCAAAGTAAATATACAAAGAATACGCCTCGGAGCATATGTCTGATTGATAGAACAATATCTCAAACAGAGAATGAGGGGAAATCCTTTTTATTTCACTCAATGTGTAATATCAGCAGAGCGCAGTGCCTCAGGGATTTGTACTGAGCCCATTCCTGCTGTGCATAAATATCATTGAAAACTAAAAGAAATGCCTACTACTCCCTCTATGATTAACCAAGTCCTGTCTGTTCTTCAGAGCTGCATGGCCACTGGCCACAACATTGACATCAGTCAGACAGTTTGTGACTCAGTAATCCTTATTTTCATTCAGTATTTTCAGCTGAAACCAAATAGCAGAGTTTCAGTCAAAGAGAAACATCTAAAAGGCATTCTACAATAACATATTCTATAAATGTTAATTATATATAAATATAAACTACATATACATATATTACTGTGCAAAATCTAGGAACATTAGATGCATTACAAAAATATTTGTTTGGGGCTTTGTGTTCTAGTAAGAATATATTTATTTAGATTTTGATACATTACTTCTACAAATATTGTAATAATCCAGTAATATTTTTTCATGAACAATGAGTCTTACATTAAATGGTATGGTAATCTATAATCCATAGAACAAACTGTGGTAACTTTTCCAAGATGCATAGAACAACCTCGACAACCTGGCTGTTCAAGTATCGAGGAGAAGTTTCCATAATTTTTCTTTAACACAGTCTCTTGCACAGTATACTGTATATGCATGTATTTTAAGTGAAGGGATGTCACAATAGTAATAGACTATAAATTCACATTAAATGTTGTTGGTCAGTTATTACATATGTTGGGATGAATAGTAAAGATTTGCATGAAATCTAATTTAATTTAAATAAAAATCCTGGAATTATTAAAGAATAACTCCATTAATTATGATTATTAAATTACCACAACAACATGCTACTGCCTTCTGCCCAACTGCCCCAATTAACATTTCAAATAAATAAATAAATATCATGCCCTACAAATCTACATTTTTTTTGGCCTTATATACAATAAACTATAATCTGTTTAATATGATTTATTTCATATGATGTTTAACTGTTGTTCAAACGTCAGACTAAAGCTATTCAATAAATGTTTTTGATTTTGATTTCAATTTTTTACATCTGTGTTAAAGAGAAGTAACATTGTGGTATCTTATCCTATTATGTATTTAGTTATTTATTTTAGTTTAATTTTTTGGCATTATTGACATCTATTCTGATAGAACTTTAGAAGAAATTATATAAAATGTAAAGTATATGTAAAGTCAAAAAAGCCACCAAAAATGCACTTAACTGGTGCATGTGAACAAACAAATATCTTTATAACCCTTCTGTTTTCAGCTTTTGAGTGAAAAATTAGTATTTGAAAACATCAGCATTAAGGCAGATAAAGCATGACCTGTTAGATATAAAGATTTATTGGGTCATTCAGTGTTCCTGACAGACAATCAATCATGAGATGCAATCGCTATTGTGTGTGGCACAGACTGTTTGAAGAGTTCAGCTGGCAGTAGATCACTTATTGATATTTTTCTTTGTAATGCACTTCATCATGTCCCTTCTCTTCTATCCTCCAAAGAAACAAAATTGACTTTTATTTAATGTACCATCTTTAACAACTCTATGAACAAACAGCAACCAAAGACATCAGAACTTTAAACATTTAAACATCAGAACTTTTTGAATTTCCCGTTGGGATGAATAAAGTATCCATCAAATTCTTATATAGTGTATTTCATAGCATGAAGACAATAAAAACAGAGAATTCATAGTTATTTTCTCAAGTTTAGAGCTTGTTCTTCCAGCATGACCTAACATGACACAACTTACAATACACAGACTCCCTGCAGCTGAAAACAAATCAGTATGATCATGGTGTTTTATATGGGTGTCTATAAATATGAATGAATGTCATCCTGTTTTCCAATTCAACTCTATTGCCTACTGAGTCCACTGGAGCACAAAATGTACCCGAACCATATTTGTGTTCCTAAAGCTGCTCATGTTGGAGTTAAACACTGTACCAGCAGAGAAAATTGGAGGCACCTGGATAATTGACCCTTTAATGAGTGTTTAATTAGCAGTGGGTGTAGAGAAACGGTACATCTGACACCTGCTGTCAAAGTCAACTAGGAAGAAACCTGTAATATTATCAGTTATGAACGTAAAAGTCCTAAGCGCTTGCCAGCACCTTCAAGTCTCATGTCTGAGAACAACCAGTATTGTATTTGCATGACTATATTGGCATTTAGAAAGCATGCCTTGTTGTTCATCTGCACTGCATTCTATTTCTATTCTAACTTTGCGAGTACGTCAGCTAGCAGTCATTAGAGTATTAGTGACTGTCTGCGTAATATCTGCTAACACTTTGTTTTGATGCTCCTCAACGCACATTCTACTATGTCACTTTGCAAGTACATGTCAAATTATTCTACTATAATTTAATCTACATAACCTAACAGTATCGTAATACTCTAAAGACTGCTAGTTGACATGTAGTTGCAAAGTTACTTATAGTTAATAGAATGTCTAAAGTTGACAATCAAAATATCAAAAAATTTAAAAAAAAAAAAAATCAAAAGTATGACCCTCTTTTTTGTATATTTTCTTAGCTTGTTTTGACTCAGTTTGGGTTAAATGTCTGACCCAAGATGCCATTTTTCAACTATTGTTTAAAAAATGTAATATAACTGTGTTAAAAATTTAAAATGAACCCAAAATGTAAAATTACAATTGAAAGTAAAATTACTTTAAAGGGGTCATATGATGCTGCTAAAAAGAACATTATTTGTTGGTGGCAGCAACAATAAAGTTACGCCTTCTTTCTTTGAGTGAACATTTGGGCAGCGTTATGCAAATCTTCCCACATCGTGACGTAGACATGTGGGGGCGTTTAAACGAGGTGTTTTAGGAGGGCGTTGACTAGTCAACTTTTATAAAGAATATAAAACTTTTTTTGGGTTTTGAGACTTTAGTCTTTGCAACTTTAGGGATCTTATCTATTCACGAACAGCTTGTAACACTCCAAAGAGAAAGGAAAACTTGAAATCGCATCATATGACCCCTTTAACACACGCAGTATGACTACAGTAAAAGTGCAAAAAAGAATGGCAAATCGACAGTCATACAGTTTATACATTTAAATGAAGTTGCTTTTTAACTTGTTCTCTAAATTTAATCCGTTATTCAAAGAACGTTGTTGAATAAACCTTGAATAATTTACATTTAAGGCCAAATTTGACCAGTTATTTCATTTATTTTTTCTTTCGCCAATGAAAATACTCCCATTACGGCCAAAGCCTCAGGAGTGCTGCCAAGAAACACACAAACTGAAAGCCTAAAATATACACTGGAAGTCAGGAACAAACTATGTATTGTAGCGAAACGACAGGATTAAAGCGTTTTCAATCACTCAACTCGAGAGCCATTCCTACTTTTCCAGTTCACGCTCACCAGTCACCTCTTTACTTCGATTAGTTTCTTCTATTTTCCAGAGATACACCTGTCACGAGTGCCACGAACACAGAGAGGTGAAGTGCTGTCAGCATGCTCTCTTTTACAACCGCATTCCCAACCCAGAATAGAGGGGTTACTGATTATGAACAATTATCAACCCAAACTGGGTCAAATCAACCCAGCTTCCTCACCCAGATGCACTTAGAATGCATATTTTTAAATAAATGTAACAATGTTGGCCATTTAAAATCTAACAGTGACAATGTCAACTGACCTTTTTGATCTCATTTGTAAATGATGATCGTTTTGTAAAACACGAATGATGACCCTTATCTTTCCTAAGTGAAAATGTTGCCATTTCTGTAAATGTTTCCTGCTAACATTGGTTCCAAAGACGATAATTTCTCATGGCAACAGCAGCACTGCTAGATGTGATGAACAGGATGTCCTTAAGCAGTCAATTAAATTTAAACAGTCATTCATTGTTAAATCATAGATGATCGATTTAGGCAATGACAGCTGCTGGATGGTGCAAATCTTCCTCCGTGTGGACTGACAATATCACATTATCAGGGAACAATGTAAACAAGTTCACATTGCAAGGCCAGTGCTGTACTAAGCATTTGGAATGTCTCCCCAATTTATAGCACATAATAGAGACACTGACCACCAAAAAACAAGTAGTAAGTGGAACTATGAATTTAAATATAAACCTTGAATTAGGTCACATGTGAGAGTGCAAAATCGTTTTAATTTTCTGAGGTCAGCCGAACTAGATTTCACATTTTCAAGAAAATATAAGTGGATCTCGCCCATGCAGATCTCACTGTCACAATGCTAGGTATTCTATGTGGCTTCTAGCAAGATCTGGGTTGCTGTTGCATATAGGTTGTTACTGGCTGGCTAAAGTCAATATAAAATATTCTGGTCCCTAGAAAGGCTTCCGTTTTTTCTTCAGTGACAGTCTAGTTTAATTCGTTGTTTGTTGTTTCATTTTCCATGTTTTCAGGCAAAGTATTGTCTTTTTGTCTGACAGACGCAACAGAGGTTCCTTGCATTACTGTACTTTCTGCAAATAGCTTTTTAATAGCCATATAACTGTTTCTGAAACACCATTAGCACTAACTTTGAGGTGTAGTTAGAAAAATCTATTGCAGGAATAGATGTGTTTTTAACGCTGCCGTTGTGTCAATGCATTCAGTGCCATAAAATTCAAAGCGGTTCACGCTAGCCTGTTCAATACAAAGAGAGTTGCAACAACAGTGCAGTTTAGGGGCCATAAAATCTATCCAGGTCTTACCTCGGGGTCTGGTATCTGGGCAGCGGCGTTGAAGATGTGGTGTGAGATCAACACAGCCGTTACGCTCATCAGCAATGGGACGAGGGTTGGCGGTTGATGCCTAGGCCCCTCCATCGCCATTTTCCCTCTTCTTCTCCCGCGTCTCATCCCTCCCCCTGCTGCTTCTTTCTGCCCGGAAAACTGCGCAGGACCACAATAGTGCAGGTGATTGATAGACGTTCAGTGCGAAACGGCCACCACCTCCCCTACATGAATGTTGCTCTGGTCTCTTGCTGTCCTAATGCTTCCAAACAGAGAAGCTGCGCTCTCCGCCGCAGAGCCCGAACCAGAAAGCCAGCCACTCGGCTAAAGGCCATTAATTAATTAATAGCCCCGGTGTCATTTACAGCCCTGCCGCCCAGTGCACAGAGAGGTTACAAGAGTCGTGGGGGGAAGGGAGTTACACGGAAAGACACAAGTGGATCAGAGGAATTGTGTAACACTCTGAAGACACTTTGTATTTTGATCACACACTCATGTTGATGTGTGATGCCTGCTATGCGATCTGCATATCTCTGAACACAGTTGTGTTCTGAACACGGTCCACTGAAATAAGGACAATTGACTTATTTTAATTATTTGCTTTTTCCAACATAAGCTCATTGAAAAAACATGCCTCTATATTTTTGCAAAAACAGCCTACTGTATACATACAGTGCTTAACAGATTTATTAGACCACCACCACCCAATGTAAGGTTTGTGCCACAGCTGCCTTAAACTTAACAGTATTGGTGATTACCAAAATCACTTTTTATGTTTCTGTAATGGTTAATCCACCAGTAAGCTCTTTAGTCACAGTGGTGTTTCTAATGCTAAAATATAATTATTGTTGTTATCCATGAATTCTTGAATTTACTGTTTAACAAGAAAGGCAGAAAAAATAGTAAAGCGCTTTATTAATTGTTTTATTCAGATGCCCAATTAGAGTCAATAACAGCAGAGACTGTGGAAAAGTACATAAACAGCAATATATATATATATATATATATATATATATAACATAAATATACAATATACAAAAAGTGGCCCAAAATATATTTTGAAAATATTTTAGCAAAACATTTTCTGGCCATTTTTTTGTATGATTTTAAATATATTTTAAAATATGCATATTTAAAAAAAAATTGTTTGATACATGGGAATACTATGTTGTGACCTTAAAACACTTTTACCATAGTGCATGATTTGTAGACCATAATGCATTTTGTTGTTTGCATCACATACATTTCTTCATAAAATAGGATTTTTATCTTACGTTTGCTTTTGTTTACACTATCAGTTATGTTTAGGCTTGGGTTTAGGTTGTATTTTATTTTTAAATGCGATACAGCATTAACCTTTGACATTTTATTTCCGAACAAGACTTGGAGCAACACAACTAAGAGCTCTATATGGTAGTCAAACATACAGCAGGTGTAACAAGAGTTATTGAAGTAGAAGGAGAAGTAGAAGGGATCAGGCAGGTGAATTCACACAGAGAAGATCACAGAGATATTAAAGTGCTAAATTATAAAGAGCCTTAAAGTGCCAATTTATGTAAAATCTTGAATCTGGTCATTAACCGGAAGCCCGTGGAGCTGTCTAAGGACTGGACACGTGTGCTCAATCGATGGTGATCATGTAATGATCCGAGCTAATGAATTATGGACAAAAGCTTTAGTGAAACACCACTGAGAAAAGAATTACAACAGTCAATACGAGATGTACCTAATGCATGTATAAGCACAGCTATGGAAGCCCTTTTCCACTGAATAAAAAATAAAGGTAATTACGACTTTTTATCTCACAATTCTGACTTTTTTCTCGCAAAGCTGAGTATACATCTCGCAATTCTGACTTCTTTTCTCAGAACCCCTGGTCTAAAGCTAAGGTTTAGCTCTAAGGTTTTTTTTCTATAATAAATAAAAAGAAAACAAGTATACAGAATAGAAATAGAATAGAGAGTGCTAATGTTAGAGGGTCAAGGTTTACATATACTGTATATTTATACAGCAGTTCGTTCTGGTTCTCAAATCTGATTGGTTGAGAACCGTGAGATATTGTACTGGTATTGCTACAGGAACGCCCTTTCACCGTTTGTATCCCTCCGCTTCTCGTATTTCTCACAGCGAGTGTCATGGCGGACGCCCAAATCCACTAAAATCTAAAAATGATACTGTTTTTGAGTGACGAATATGTGTGTAAGCGTGTGGTTATTCTTTGCAACAACCCTACTTTTAAATCGACACCTGCCATGGTGTTTCTAATTTGTCGTCTCTGATAAATGACATAGCATACCTGGTTAAAGATGTCACCGGTCTCCAGTGACAGGTATACTGGACTACCTTAATTGGTTCACACGACTCAAAGACAGCTAGTCTTGGCAGATGAAGAAAAAGTCACTGAATTACACTTTCCGGCCACCCGCTGCACCTGTAACATGATGTATGGTACAGACCAAGCAAACCCAGATGGTGTTTAGTAACTATAATGCTCTATTAGCAGTTGTTCTCTGTGATAGATCCAATCCAGTTTTCATGTGGAGCTTTCATTTTACAATCATTATCTCAAGGCCAATTTTAGATTCATAGTCGCTGGAACCACAGAGAGCAATCTTGAGATAAGTGTGTCATGGAAAAATCGCTTGAGTGATGGGAAACAAGCTTTGAGAGGACAGACTCATACAGGCCGTGAATCGAGAATGCTTCGTTCATCCAAAAATATGAGCTCTCCACAGTTTGTTTAAATTGCCTAGTAATAGGAACTGACCCTTTTCTTTCATTAAGCTCAAAGAAAGAGCTACACCCGTGGGATTGTGGAAAAACGGCATATCTGTGTTAAAGTCGTGCATGAGCTGCCACCCAGAAGGCCCCTCATAAAACATGCTGCCAAACCCTAATGCTGAGAGCCGTGCTGTGGTGCCACTGAGAGCCCCAATCACAGCCTGCGGTGCCCGTCTGAACGCCAAGCTTCTTAAACGCTGTGCCGGCAGTTTATTGTGCTTCTTTCGTATGATTTTGGGTCAGGGAAACAACATTTCTGCTATTATGGGACATTACAGTTTATCATTAAATTGTTTGGCGGTAACACTGTGTATTTCGTGTTTCATAATCTCATGCAAATTCACCCGATTTAATGAGCATCATTTATTTTGATCCTGATTAAGGGATCTGTTGAGCGTTTCTCCACCTCCAGTTTGATATACACTGCCATCTTGTGGTTAAAACAATGACTACAGCACCAATTCAACTGAAAAGTGACATTTGCAAATTTTTAGTAAAATGAACACAGGAATAAATCAGAAAAGAAAAATGGCAATTGATCTGCTGCATACTGATTTACCATATAAGACAAACACGGCTATGATTAACCCTATAACCCCTATTTATACGCAAATTTCTAAGGCCTCTAAATGATCAACATGATCAAAACTTGGTTAAAAAACATGTTGCACACAATCTACTGCATGCTTTCTGTCGTCTGATTGATAGTTTATACTTTTTAGCAAGTAAAATACCTTTTAGTATCATTTTAAAACATCTCCCTTCATGCTTCACATGTCTTTTTGCTGTGAAATTGTAACCGATTTTTATAAAGTAAAAGTAAGAATAACTTTTATATTGTTAGTAATGTTTAAGATGAACACTTGGACTGAAGCAACTTTATTTTTATTTGGTTATCCATACATTAGAAAAATCATGTTCAAATGTGAGTCTCAAATATGATCATCAGGCTTTTCAGGAATGTTTCTTTGTTCATCTCCCAATCATCATTCCATTGCATTGCATTATATGTTTTGATCATCAAACTAAGCATTTAAATATCATCTTACTAAGACATAATATTGGGTGATATAGAGTGACAACTCTATATTTATATCATCTATATCTCTATATTTATATCACAACTCAATATTAATATAATTTTATGTAAGTATCTGCTATACTTTTATAAAGATCTCATTGATTTACATTTCAAGCAGAATTTCATGTTACTTTTTGTCCACATAAATACCAGTATCTACACCAAATCACATATTTTTGATAATTTTGGGCCTCTGAATAAAATTAAGCATTCCTCCTCAAGTTTGAACTCCTTATTCTCCTATATCATACTATTATAAGCCATAAAAGCCTGATGTGTCAAATATGATATACGAATACAATTTTGAAAGGTTCGATAAACTGTTCAATTCTTTTTTCTTTTTTTTTATTGAGTGCAAATAGTTTATTTTGCTTATGCACTGTTGTAATTAAAACAGTATGAACATGTTACAATAAGATTTATTCATTCTGCAGTTTTAATGCCTCATTAACAAATAGCTGCTTGATTTAGGCCTAGGTTATTTGTTTGTTTCACAGCACTTGATTACGGTGCCCATGTAACACACTGTGCATGTGACTATATTTAATGACTATAGTAATGTGTACAACATTCAATCATTTTTAAATACAAGCTAATTAATTAATGATTGCATACTGATTATTACATGTTTTTTCTGTATTTGCAGTGTAGCCTGGAAACTGTCATGTAAAATGTGACCTGATACGGTTTAGTTAACCAACATGCTAGAGTTTCATTTCTTTCATACTTACGGTGCAAAATGAATACATGTATTCACACAGCTGTGATTTGCTCTCACCTCCTTCACAAC
The DNA here is from genome assembly GCF_001515605.1 of Sinocyclocheilus anshuiensis. Classification (NCBI taxonomy): domain Eukaryota; kingdom Metazoa; phylum Chordata; class Actinopteri; order Cypriniformes; family Cyprinidae; genus Sinocyclocheilus; species Sinocyclocheilus anshuiensis. The sequence continues at coordinate 2,278,624 of NW_015555703.1, forward strand.
GCCGTCAAAACTGGAACAGTCCACTTTAACCTCTGCCTGCACAGCGGGGACTTATTTACCCAAGTTCCTGGATGTAGTCAATGGTGTGGAGGAAGCACTGGTCCGGAACGAGGGAATACCTTGGAGGAGCGGCACAGAGAAAGGGCCCATTCAAAGATGGAATGACAAGTAGGTGAGTCTGTTTACATACACGCTGTTGACACAAGTATTCATTTGGCTCAGTGGGTTATTGCTGGGTATTTGGGAATAAATCTGAACCTTTCAGGGCTACTGGTGTCCTACAAAACAATGCCAGTCTGTTTGGTTTAAAGCCACATATTTCAAAGTGATGGGTTTCCTAATGCCTCTTCACTGCTTCTTATGTTTTGTACTGTACCAAGTGTTTTGAAATAAGCACAGAAATAATTTTCCACCTAAAATTCGTCTTAGTATTTTAGTAAGTTCTATTTTTATTATTTATTTATTCATAGTATATAATAGCATAAAAGATTTTATTAGTAGTATATAGAGAGGTCAATATAATTTTATGGGCCCACAATGAAAACGTCTCGGTTATGTATGGTAACTCTCGTTCCCTGATGGAGGGAACGGAGACGTGTGTCGGAACGACAGTATGGGGGTCGTCCTTGAGGGCCCCAATCACCTCTGAGAGTATCAGAAAAGGCCAATGAAATTGGCATGCAGAATTTGCATGCGAGACCATGTCTAAGGTCTAAGGTTCACCATACCTGGGGCGTCCACCAAGATTCTAGCGCTGACTTCTGGTGCCCGGCCATCGAGAAGACGAGAGCCACAAACACAGAGAGGAAGAATGAAACCCACGGAAAGAGGAAACTGCTCTTTTTTTTCTTTTGAAAATGTAAAATTAACCCCCCAGGGGAGTGAGGCTCCCCTGCAAACCTGAGGCAAGTAGATGTGCAGCCTCTCCATCCCTGGGTTGCCCGTCTCAGGAGCTCTTTGAAGCCTTATGTGGGTTCCTAGTAGCCTGACGACGGGCGGGCGGCACCACCTGTTTGAGAGGGGCTGGTGCAGCGCTCACAGAGGGCTTGCTGCCTCGGGGTTCTACCTCCCCTGGAAGCAGAGCCGCGCCAAGAAAGGATGTGTTTAATGGCCTCCATCTGCTTCCTTACTGCAGAGAACTGATGAGCAAAGTCCTCGACAGTATCACAGAAGAGGTCATCTTAGGAGATTGTGGCGTCAAGAAAGTGAACCTTCTCGGCATCCTTCATCTCCGCAAGGTGGACATCGCCCGACCCAGGGCCTGCGCCGTAACCTTCGTAGCTCTAAGAGTGTAGTCGGTTTGCTGAACGCAGTTCCTGAAGCAACTCTGGGTCAGAAATACCCTCGTCCAGATCTTTCAATCCTTTGGCCTGATGGACCTGCAGGATGGCCATAGCATGGAGGGCAGAGGCTGCTTGTCCAGCAGCATTGTAAGCCCTCGCCATCAAAGACGAGGTAAACTTACATGGTTTGGATGGGAGATGCGGACGATTCCGCCAGGTGGCGGCATTTTGCGGGCCTAAATGCCTCGCAACTGCACGCTGCACCGACTGAATGTCCACGTACCCCTGTGCCTAAAAATACAAAATATTAAATAAAAACATTATCGAACTAAAATATAGTACATTGATTTCATTGAGAGGGCTTCATTTGATAAAACTAAACTCATGTTGGAAAACAAATCCATGGCTTTTTTCTACAACCATGACAATGTCAATAGAAAGTCTTCTTGAATGTGATAATCAGGGGTGCATTTCCCAAAAGCAACTATGGTCGCAAGTTCCATCATTACCAATAGAGTTCAATGAAACTTGCGACCATAGTTATCTAAGGCTAAGGGCAGCATGGCCCTACATTACAGGTCTGATATAACCTGAAGCAGTGAGTCTATGATAACTGCTTTCTTGGATTGCAGAGGTCATGTTGTTGTAGCCTATTCTCCATTCTAGAAAGCAGAGAAACCTGAAACTACTGATAGTCTGTTATACCATGTCAGTCTGTTATTGTAGTGACACTAGGGGTGTGCGATATTGACAAAAAAATTATATCTCGATATTTTATGGGATTTTATCGATAACCATAATTAGACGATATTTTGCTGAGTGTGTTATTGTGCTGGTACCTTAAGGACTGCTGAAGACAGCTGACTCCTAATGTTTTTAATATTCTTCATATTCTGTGTGGTGGTCAGTTCATACTGATAGAAATTAATCTTTTCCAATAAGTTTAAACTGATTTTTGCATTTTATGGGCATTTTTACCTTTATAAAGCCATTTTTTCTAAGTGTCCATTATCTTTTGAGTCAAATTACTTACATTTAATCAGTGAATTAGAATAATAAGACATTTGGGCTGTGACACCCTGTGATGTTGTTGAGTTCATCAGTATGTACAAGTAAGACAGGAAGTACACAATTTGAGCAAAATGATGCCTGAAAAATGTTGTCTCAACAGCTCACTCGGTTTTGGAACAGAGCTTTTGTTTAAAACATTGTAATTGTAAATCCAAAAGCATGCAGGCCTATAGAAATGTTACTGTTTGGAGACATTTTTGTGGCTCTACCACAAAACGCTTTGGCAGATGCAGAAACTGCTGATTTTGGAGGTTTTACAGTCTTGGTGGACTTCAAATCTACATACATATCAATGCACTGTCTGATACTTATGTATATCTACTAACTCCATTTACTCATTACGTATTGAAAAATGAATATTAATGTATATATTGGATTAGACACTATTTATTGACAAGTGAGTGGTTGCTTGAGAAACAAATATTTCAGCTTCATCTGAAATTTCTGGCAATAGTAAAAGGGTTAGTTTAATCCAAAAATTATATATCTGTCATAATTTACTTATTCTCATGTTGTTTCAAACCTATAAAACGTCCATTCATCTTCAGAACACAAATATATGTGTAATATTCTCTCATAATTTTTGTCTATCCATTCAAAGTCCATGCGACCAAAACTTTCGCATATCAAAAACAAGAACATCATATTGCTCATCAAGCAAGCATGACTGAGCTTCTGTGTTTATCACATTTGATGAGCTCTATGAATGTACATTTAACATTTTAACTTTTGCCTCAATAAACTCCTAATTTGCTGCTTATTAATAGTTAGTAAGGTAGTTGTTAAGTTTAGGTATTGGGTAGGATTAGGGATGTAGAATATGGTCATGCAGAATATATGCTTTATATGAACTAATAAACAGCCATTATGTTAATTATAAAATTTAAAGTTAATATTTTACATTTATATATTTTATATGTACAAAATTGCAACTTAATCATTGCAAATGTGATCAGTTACAAATATACAGTATTTGAATACAAGACATACAAGTTTTAAAAGAAATTACATTAAATATATTTTTGTTTATCATAAATGATTGTCAGCACATTTCACAACACAATTTAACCATATTTCAAACACAACAAAAGTAATTATGCAATTACATACAGTAAAAAGATCAAGTCCTACATAAGTGGGTCAAAAAAGCACTCTTAATTTCAACTAACTGCATTTATTGTCAATTTAAACTATAATACATTTTCATGTATTGCAATTAACATGCAATAAGTGTTTGAAAACATTATATTCAGTGCGCACTCAAGCACATTCTTTTAAAGTATATTATTTCCATAATATGTCCTTTTTTCTTTCACAAGGGAAATTTTGACCGAATTTTAATTTTTTTGGTGAACTATCCCTTTAAATCACCATACCAGCCTTTGCAACTGCAACTATGTTTGTGTCGAATATCTCTGTTGAACATATGTTATCTACAATCTCATTTCAAACACAAGTTCTTTTTATTTCTTCAGTGTAAACAAGGTTTTTTTCCCCCATCATTTCCAATCCTGAATGATATTTTGGTCTTGTGGTACTTGTACTCGTAACAGCCTGGGGCTTGCCAGTGTCCCTCAGGCTTCTGGGAAGATGGAATAGTACGCTGTTTCAAGAGGAGCACACTGCTTCAGCCACAGGTTTAAACTAAGCGTGGTGGAGCAGCGTCGGGAGGGGAGGCCTCAAAGCCCCTCCGGCCACATAGGAAAGGGAATAACTCATGTATGGCAGCATGAATGCGACGGCTGATACGCTAAATGTAAACAAGAGGAGAGACACGGTAAGCGAGGGGTCAAGTCATCGCACACATATCGCTTGAGCAGGGGGGGGTTCACATTCTGCAGAGCTTATTTTGGTTTCGCTTTTCACTTTGGTTTCACACCATGAAACACAAATCAAATATTAATGAGCAATGTGCGTCAGAAAAGAAGGCAGGTAAGTGTGTTTCCACTTTTGAGTGCCAAAAAGAGAAGAAGAAAAAAACTTGGTTTACCATGATAATTTCTTAAAATGTTCCTACCGTTATTAAACAAACAGGATCTCATTATTATTTTATTCTATTTATTATAATATTCTATTCAACAAAAAGCGTAACATTTCTCATTCATGTTCTCGTGACCTCGCAATGCCTTTTGGATTGATGTACTTTAGAAAGTTTGAGTGCCATGAAACAAGTCATCAGTTTTGTATGTGCATGTGTGTATATGTATGTGTTGTCGACAGCAGACATGGCACCATACAGAGCGAGTGTCACCTTAATGCCGGTGTTGTCCTTTAGGGATCTCCGTTTGCTAGTAAAGACACTTCATCAGTCCAGTCTAAGTCCGCTGCTCATGCTTTCTGTGGGCCTGCTGGAATTCCTGTTTTGCTTGGGCCAGCATGTCCTTGTAGAATTGCAAGCCTTCTTTCTTTTCCTTCAAGGCGTTCTTCAGAGCAGTTCTCAAGGTTTCATTTTCTTCTAGTTGCAGTGCCAGCCTGTATGGACGAAAAATACATTTATATGCATTTAGTTACTGGGCTGGAGCAAGCAGTTTGCTTAAGGGAGCATCACTATTTCAGTTGCTCATATTATGTATAAGGGTTTTAACTTGGCACATTCTGCTTAGTTCTGTCGTGACAGCTCTCTGAGAGTTTAGCATGGTAATGGGCATGTGTACTGTACGTGACAGAGAACTGTTCAGAGCTCTTTTAGTACTAAAATGAGGTAGCATGTAAATACTACATTTAGGAAGAAAAGACGTACTGTGCTTTGAGTTGACTATGTTGAGCATCACGGGTGACATCAGAGGGGCTTCTGGGAGACGAACCCTCCTGTTTGTCAGGGAGACTCAAAGTGCTGCCCGAGCTTCCTACATCAGGCCAAGAAAACCCAGCAGATTTCAGTTTGCTTTTGAGCCAGACATTCAATGACCTTGGGCTTTACGATACAATACTGGTTTCAGTGACACTCCTGTACCATGTGAAATATGATTGAAACTGAAAACAGCAACATACTAGTTTCAGTCTACATGAGGCCATACAGAACCTGTTCTACTCCGATTAGATGTTTGCAGACTCGCTTCTTTCCTTGAGTCCAGTTTGGCTTTCTCCAGCTGCTGCTCCAGTGAGACTGAACGCTGCCATTCTAGTCTGAGTTTCTGCTCAGCTTCTGCACACTGGCGCTTTGCCTCTTCTTCACTGAAATTATTATTTAAGGACATTAACTGTAACCGTCCATGAAAGCAATTACATGCCACAAGCATCAACAAACAGAATTGCAAAAAATAATGTCTTTTCAAACAGCCAGTCCCATGAAAAACCCATTGCCATTGCCTGTCCCATTTGCCAGGGTTTCCCAAAAGGGGGGTTCATAAGGGAACTGCAGGGGGTTTGTGAGTTGATGAGAAGCTAGTAATTCATAATATTGACTGTAAGATTAAAATAAATACAAGGGGCTGCACGATAATCAGGATATAGCTCAGTGCAATTGTAAAATCAAATCCTGTGATTTAATTAAATAACTGTAGTCTGATGCAGAGTGAAAAACGTGCAGCTCGTGATCTGGTGTTTTCAGCTTGGTTCAGCACGAACACTATCTCTGTGTTCGTATGCATCGTACACTTGATGTACTTTATTTACACATTCACATAATTTACACCATTTTTTTTGTTTGTAAACAACATTTAGTTTTTCACTGGTATTCCGCCAAAATAAAAGCTCAATTATTTGAAATGTTAAAAAGCTGCACTGTAAAAAAATTTCACCCCTTTCAACTTAAAAACGTAAGTTTTGTGGCTGCCTTAAA
>NW_015555703.1:2285061-2294415 GCF_001515605.1 Sinocyclocheilus anshuiensis
TAAGATATGGTTTATATTCTTTATTTGGTACAGAAATGCAAAACTCTCCCCTCATCCAGTCTCAGACTCACAAGCGTGTGCCTGTAAAAAAAAAAAAAATAGTTATTCAACTTAAATTTACTTGTAAACAACACACACACAAGCAAAGACATTTCCTATACAAGAACCTCATAACCCTTTAATAACCTGAGTTGCCTAAAAACAATTATCAAGATGGATGGTGATCCTCAGTGTAATGTGCTCAGTCATAGCCTACAAAGGGAGGTAAACGGGGAATTGTTGGTTACTTGCTAATTACAGTTTAGCCCAAAGATGTAAGTTACATAACACTTTTACAGACTTTTTGTTCATGATTAAAATATGACCGATTCATACAACATAATGCATTTGTTTGCATTTACTGTTACCTGTAATCTGTTACCAGTAAGCAATTTGCAATCGTAAAACAACATTATATATCAAATATATGATGATGGCCAATAAAATAACGAATGGCACAGAAAACGAGCTTGTGAGGAACAGATGTAACGTTAGGCCTACAGTGCGTCCAACTGAATGTAACGTTTAACATGTCGGTTGCTCGGCTGACAAAAACGGCTTTCTAAAAAAGTAGTCACAAATGAACAAGGTTAACAATAGTTTGAATCGTGGTCTCTTAAATCGTATTAAGAAGTTTCATATGTTCATCTAGATTGAATAGAACAAACTGACAAAACTGGTGACGATTAGTTCATGCGTCGTAGAAAACAGCTCGGGCGTCGTCTACTCAAGTTAACTTATATTATCCTAGCTTGAACGCTTGATAAAAAAATAATATAATTAAAAAAATTAAAAAAAACGCTTAACTTTACTCAGTAACGAATACCAACTCAAACACACGAAGCCTGACTGACTGGGTTCACTGAACTAAATTGGGCTTTTTGAATTTCAGTAACATTAAACTGACTTAAAACATCAAGTTGAATCTAGTATAACTTATAAAAAAAAGTTCAAACTGCTTAAATTATTTTTATGAGTTAAAGTAACTTAAAAACATAAGTTGTCATGGCTTTTTCATCATATCATTTTTTACAGTGTGGAGGATTTGAAAATTTGAATGTGAAGAATTAAAAAAATATTAGCAATGTAATTGTATTGTATTGTATTGCAATAAAAATAGATAGCAATGTCATATGACCATTAACCGTCATCAGAGAACTGTAAAAAATGTGAATTATTAACTTAAAATGTCAGGGGGGCTTCAAGTAAATATTAAACTTTTTAGGGGTTTGGCTGACAAACCATTTTGGGAACCCCTGACATAGGTACTTTTGAAGCTTTTGAAAGACAGAGATGCATTTCATATCTTATTTGTTGGTAAATTATGTGCTCTAAATTTATGATTTCAACATAACATGATGTTGCTTGCTATTAAGCAGAATCAAATGATATTAAGCAACAGTGGATGAATTCTAACAGTATTGAAAGGGACCCCATACACCTATGCCCTTTCCAAACCCATATAACTTTCTTTCATCCATGGAACCCAAATGAAGACGTTTTGAAGAAAGTTATTAATAACATAGTTATGGATTCTGTCCTACCTGGTTTGCTGTACTTTGGTCAGCTCCAGCAGTCTGTCTCTCTCCACACTCGCAGCTTGATAAAGAGCCTTATACTCAGCACACTGAGCCTGGAGCGCTGGGATTTTAACAGCACACTCTGCACAGGCCGCTTGTGCATCTCTGAAATAATATGCAATGCTTTCACTCATGTTGCTGTATTAGATAACAGAAGATACTGCAGACTGTAGGAAGTGTGTGTGTGTGTGTGTGTGTGTGTGTGTTTAAAGCACCAGTGCCTCTAAAGCGTCTTTGTCCCAAAAGTGTTGACCGACAGGATCCAGAGATGCAGCAAGGGCCTCTAGGGGACCACCCAGTCTGCAGGGGCCCACATTAGCTCTGCATAAACCATAAAAACAAACCTGTGTGTGTGTGTGTGTGTGTATGAGTGAGTGAGTGAGTGTGAAAAATATTTGGTCAGCATGCTTATGACAAGGAAAAATCACAGTTTATTTGCTGTTGTTGACTGAGAATGTTAATACCTGGCAGAGTGTGACTCCCTGCTGTTCTCATGTCGTGATGTCAAAGGCCTGATGTTAGTTTGACTCTTACACTCGGACTGCTTCTGCACCAGATACACGAAACGTGTGTAAGCATGAAAAACAAAACACCGCTGATGATGTGATCAGACATGCCATACCATGTGGGCGAGTTGCTGGATCTCCCGCTCGAGCTCTTTGACCTTGTTCTCCTTCTCTGACACCATGGCTCTGAGCTGCTGGATGAGCAAGGCGTGCTGCTGGGCCTCGCTGTGCAGATGCCTCTCCAGGCCCTGCTGAGCCTCCTCACGCTGGGACCCTTTCTGGCTTAGATGCCCTAGCATGGCCTGCCACGAAGCCTGCTGCTTCTGTCGGAGGAGCGAGTCAGAGGTCAACCCTGCTAAAATATTAAAGATCACCTGCCAAATCAATATTCAATATCATGTGCTTCTCCTTGGAGGAGGAAGTCAGAGATCATTCGTCAGTTTGGAATTTTATATTCTTTCTGGTTTATACATACTGTTTGTTTATTATTACTTACAAGAATATCTACAGTATATTACTATTTACATTCATGTCTGTTCGATGTCTTACGCTAGATTTAATGAAAAATTGGGTAATACTTTAGATTAGGGAACACTATTCACTATTAACTAGTTGCTTATTAACGTGCATATTACTAGCATATTGGCTGTTTATTAGTACTTATAAACTTATAACCAAGTGCTCATACATATCAGATAAGTTAGATGCTTATAAGTTCTGTTATTTATTCATACATAAATATTTATTTGCATTTATATTGATGTATTTATATACTGGGTAAATAATCATTATAGAATTATTCATTATCATTATTAATGACATTGTTGATATTAATAAATATGACTATTAATTGAACATTGGAGTCTGTTAATGATAATAAATATAACAGTAACACTTTAGTATAGGGACCAATTCTCACTATTAACTAGTTGCTTATTAGCATACCTATTATTAACATATTGGCTGTTTATTAGTACTTATAAAGCATTTATTCTACATGACCTTATTCTAGATCCCTAATCTTACCCAATACCTAAACTTACAACAACTACCTTACTAACTATTAATAAGCAGCAAATTAGGAGTTTATTGAGGCAGAAGTCATAGTTAATGGTTTGTTAATAGTGAGAATTGAACCTTAAAATAAAGTATGAACAACATAACTTATTTATTGAACATTGGAGTCTTTTAATATATCGCAGTCACCCTAATTTGTGGGTCAACTAACTCTTTAATCTAGAACCTGAGTGTCTTTTTTCAGCTTGCAAGTCATATGTGTTGGGTTCTTAAAGTATTTTGTACGCAAAATTGGTCTTTAAATAGCTTATATCTGAGCTTTTCACAGTATGTCTTTATTACAGATATCTACAGTATGTCTTTATTACAGATCACTAGTGCTGCCCAAACCACGGGTGAGTAAAAATATTCAGAAATTAGTTGATACTTCATGATTGGCATGTATTTCCAGTCCATGCATCTACTTTCCCTTCTGAAAAGACATATGTAAGTCACCAGCATACTACGGTATGTGTTTTGGATGCTGGTATCCCCACTAGAGTCCCATAATTTGTTTAAATGTAAACTTTGCGGTCCATCAGCTGATCAACACCAAACCAGCACTAACAAAACTAAGCAAGGGTAACTGGCTCTTGAACTGTCTAGAGTTACATTACACTGATCATTTCACTAGTATACATTTAACCACACTCTTAAAAATAAAGGTCCTTTATTGTCATTGATGGTTCCATGTAGAACTTCTAACATCTATGGAAATTTTCCAATGGAGGTTCTTCATAGTGAAAAAAGGTTCATTTGATTTTTAAATGTTCTTCACACGAAGAAAAGAATGGTTCTTTTAAGAACTGTTCACTGAAAGGTTCTTTGGAGAATCCAAGAATAAAACCCTCTTTTGGAACCTTTGTTTTTATATGTCTATATATTCTGTTTTGGGTATCATAATTCAAGAATCTGTTACCAATAAGGCATCGACCAGCTCATCATCGTGTTTGCCTTTATCCAGCAGAGTGCTGATCTGGCTCTTCAGGGCTTTGACTTCTGTGCTCAACACTTTGTTCCTGGCTTTGGAGGCCTCCAGTTTCTTCTTCATGTCTGAGTGCTCTTCAAGCAGAACTTCATAATCTATTGTGAGCTTCTGCAAAGACACATCATTATCAAAATGTGAAATGTTATGTCATACTCAGGCCCATAAAGATGCTGAATCGATGTGCACAACCTCCAGTGTCTCCTTCCTCTCCCTCTCTATGTGACGGATGTGGCTGAGGTTTCTGTCTTGTGTCTTCTGTAGGCCTCCCGGTCTCGTGATCTCCTCCTCCAGGCCTAAGTCACATAGCTGCTTTCTGTGAGAGGACTGGCTCAGCTGTCGTTCCAGGTCTCGTACCTTCAGTGTATAAAATGTTTAACAGTATCAAGTGACCTATGAATACTAAGAATACAACAGAGCTAATTCCAATAATGGCTGAAATCATGGAAGGCTGTTTCTGCCAGTTCTCAGAACTGCAAGATAAACTCAGAATTCTGACTTTCTCACAATTCAGAGTTTATATCTCACAGTTCTGACTTTAGATCTCGCAATTCAGACTTTTTTTCCCCCCAGAATTGCAAGGAAAAAAGACAGAATTATGAGAAAACTCAAAATTGCAAAGAAAAAAGTCAGAATTGTGAGATAAAAAGTCACAATTATCTTTTTAAATATTTTTATCCCATAGCACAAACAAGCTTCCATATGGAATGGTTGTTTCAAGCTCATTTTAATTCCATCCAGTGAGTTCGTGGTTAGTGGATACTGATTTTTTTAGATACTTCTGCAGAGATTTCCATTTTGTATGAAAACTGTTAGGATAAATATAAAAGAATTATAATTATTATAAAAAGCATGTCTTTCTTTGTTTCGGAATTGTGCAATATAAATTCATAATTGCAAGCAAAATGTCACAATTGTGAGATAAAAGTCGCAGTTACTTTTATTTTTTATTCCGTGGTAGGCGAAAAATGCACACACACAGTTGTTTTTGTGTTTATATGCACAATTCTGTGTTTTTATCTCATAATTCTGACTTTTTTCTCAGAATTGCGTGAAACAAAGTCTGAATTGTGAAATATAAATTCAGAATTGCAAGAAAAGTAGTCTAAATTGCAAGATAGTTGTGAGAAATTTGTGATATGTGACCCTGGAGCACAAAAGCAGTCTTAAGTCGCTGGGGTATATTTGTAGCAATAGCCAACAATACATTGTATGGGTCAAAATTATAGATTTTTCTTTTATGCCAAAAATCATTAGGATATTAAGTAAAGATCATGTTCCATGAAGATATTTAGTAAATTTCCTACTGTAAATATATCAAAAATGTATTATCAGTAGTAATATGCGTTGCTAAGAACTTCATTTGAACAACTTTAAAGGCGATTTTCTCAATATTTAGATTTTTTTGCACCCTCAGATTCCAGATTTTCAAATAGTTGTATCTCGGCCAAATATTGTCCTATTTTGTCCTAAATATGTCCTAACAAACCATACATCAATGGAAAGCTTATTTATTCAGCTTTCAGATGATGTACAAATCTCAATTTCAAAAAATCGACCCTTATGACTGGTTTTGTGCTCCAGGGTCAACATATATAAACTCAGAATTGTGACTTTTTTTTCTCGCAGTTTGAGTTTACATCTATCAAATTTGAGTTTCTCGCAATATCTCGCAATTTAGACTTTTTTAGAATTCTGAGAATAAAATACAGAATTGTGAGACATAAACTCGGAATTGAAAGGGGGAAAAAAAGTCTATTTTGAAGGACAAATGTTAGAATGAATCCAAAATAATTTTTCTTATGAAACAGCACTTCTGCTTTGCTCAAGAAAATGTCCAAGAGAGAATAGTCTTTCTCAAGGCATGAAAGCTGATTAACATGCATGAGTTTATAATCAATATCTAAAACAAATCAGTCAGGTTCAGGGCATGTTCCCTCACTCTGTTCTGAAGGGCGAGGATCTGCTGAGAACGGCCTCTCCAGCCTCCTGGGTTACACAGTATCTGCTGAATATTGACATCCTCGCCCACCTCACAGCTCAACACCTGACAAAACAGTTTGACTAAATCATCACATCATTAAAAATTATGTTTACTCAAACCAATGCATATAAATGACAGGATTTATTGTGAACAGACCTTGTGAGCTATTTTGAACTCTTGTTTAAACGTCTGGATCTGGTTGCGGTATTCAGTCATTTTGAGTTGGGCTGTAGATAGTTTCTCCTGTAGGGATTTTACGGCTGGGCTGTTCTACACAAAAACACATCAAACACAAGGTCATTTAAAAACAGTTACAAATGTCTAATCATGTACCAAATGATGATGAACATGTTATAAAACAATATTACTTCAAGATGGTCGTTCACAGTCCTTGAATCCTGCATTTTGTCTGTCTTCTTTCCAGGATTAAGTAACAATGTGGCCTGAAGCTAATAAAACAGCAAAAAATACTGATGAAATGATGAAATACCACACTGAGAAGGAGCTGACAAAAGCAACTTTCAATGCAATGCTCCAAAAAAAAAAAAAACATTTGAAATAAAAAAGTTACCAACTCTGTTTTATCTTTACCTCTTTCTCCAGATCTTTGACTCGATTGTTTGCTTGTTTAGTTTTGGTCTTCCCTTGTTCTATTTCAGCGGCTAATTGTCGATTCTTCTTTGACAGTTCCACAATTTTGGTTGCAGCTGCATCACCTGCCAGACCAGCAGTACCTTGGCAAAGAAAACACAGAAATGGACTGTCGCATGCATTATGTACCAGACAGATATTGTGGCTCCAAAAAGTATTTGCACACTTAGGCCCAATCCCAATTCTACCCCTTAGCCCTTCGCCTTTCCATGTCCCCACCAAAAGAGAATTGAGACACCCCTACCCCTTCACATGAACACACGAAACGGAGGGGTGTCTCAATTCTCTTTTGGTTGGAGGGGTAGGGGTAGGGGAAGGGCCAGACAGCCCTTCAAACGAAGATTTTTCAGGACCACACTTCAAACGAAGGGACCCCTTGACACTGTTTCAAGGGACAAGGGGAAGGGGTAGGCGGAGAGGTAGGAGAAGGGGTATAAAATAGAATTGGGATTGGGTCTTAATGTATGAATGATATTGCATTAGGTTGAAATTTAAAAAAAAAAACATACACTAATGTTCAAAATGGTCAGTAAGATTTTTGTTTGTTTGTTTTGCTTTTTTGAAAGAAATTAAGATTTTTGTTCAGCAAGATACTTGATGATCTTTATGATCATAAACTTTATGATCATCATAATATCATAATAAATCTTATCACCGTTTCCACATTAGGCAGCACAACTGTTTTCAACGTTGATAAAATACCGCACATCAAATCATCATATTAGAATGATTTATGGAGGATCATGTGACAGAAAATTCAGCTTTGGAATCCATCACAGAAATAAATTATATTTTAAAATATATTAAATATACTTTTTATCAAATAATTGCAGCCTTAGTGAGATTTGACTTTTTTCAAAAACATCCAAAAAAAAAAGTAGTAATATACTTTGACTTCATGCAGCCACTAACCAAAAAAGATACAGCTACAGCCGGAAGTGACACAAGTCTTGCAAAATCTAGTTCGCTAGTTGTCTTCTTCAATGTCCATTTTATTTTTTCCTGTCCATCCAGTGAGATTTTAAGAGATTTTGGTTCAAAGGACAACGTAGGCTGATTACTTTGCTTGTTGTATTCTCTACTGTCTTAATTTATTGTTACTTCATTTTGTCTTTCACTTTCTTCCTGTCCATACGGCAAGATTTTGCGTCACTTCCGCCCGTAGCTGTATCCCTTCAAACCACAACCCTATCCAGTTGGTTAGTAGCCATTGCAAAAATGGCTCAGACAATGTAATGAGAATAGCTTTACTATCATTTGTTTTCAGATGCCACATGCAGTGTAATGCATACTTAAGTGTGATGTACTCTAAGAGTCTTATAACTTACATTCATTGCTAGCATGTAAAGCTCACAACAGTAGAAATGACACACTGTTTACCTGCTAAAGCCAATCTTTCCTCCTCTCTCTTCTTCTTCAGGTGTTTTATCTCAAAGTCTTTCTCACTCAGCAGTTTATAGAGTCTGCTGTTCTCATCTCTCAGTTCCCTCAGATGATCATGCAACTGTTCATTTTCATTCTGCATCACTCTGAATTAGAGTACAATTACTATTTTAATAATGCACACTGTATATGGAATAAACACATGGTAAGTGTGTGTGTGTGTGTGTGTGTGTGTGAGTGTGTGTGTGTGTGTGAGTGTGTGTGTGTGTGCGTGCGTGTGTGTGTGTGCGTGTGTGTTATAAGTTATATAATTTTGAATAACTAAAAAAATAGATGTGGAAAATTCAAAGGAAAATTCATGCAGAGGTATATAATTTTAAATGAAAGTGATGAAGGGGGAAAAGCTGAATGCAGTCTGCTAAATTTCCAATGAATAATTAAATAAGGTTTCATTTCTGGCATGATGGACTATGTTGCTGTCCTGGAAGGATGTTGTTTGCATAATGACCCTAATAATTATATTTGTGATAGCAGCTCTGTGAACTCGTGTTTCATGTGTCACCTTGCATTGAATAGATTCTTCATGTCAGCATCCTCTTCTGTGAGGTGTATAATGTCCATACTGCTGAGAGGAGGAGCATTTGAGTCCCTCTTATCTCTGTCGATCTTTTTCATCTCCAGTCTTCTCTGGATGCGCTGCACTTGTTGCTCTTGAAGAGATTGAAACTGAAGCCTCAGCTGCTCCTTTATTTCATCACTGTCACCATCCATCACTGAGAGATCAGAGACAATATGACACATCTGACAAATGGCATGAGAGCTTGTTTATGCAAACTAATGCAGTTATAGATGAGAGCTGTCCAAACATGCTTCAAAGAAACATTCATACATCCAGGACAGGTAAAGAGAGCACGTTACACCTGCTGCAGGATTGTTTTTATATCATTTCATTTTTAGTATTATGTTTTCTCTGTGTTAATGTTTATAAATTCTAACCTATAATCCACTGTGAGATGTACTGTGACATGCAAACAAATAAAATATTTAGGGGCCAAGCACCGAAGGTGCAGTGGCACCTATTTTATCCGGTAGCATCATTTTTCTTCTTCCGCCGCAAGTCTATGGCAGCCCATAGAACCGCTTGCGGGAAAGTTGTGAAATTTGGCACAC